>NC_142946.1:23228514-23231014 GCF_046866305.1 Octopus bimaculoides
TGATAGTAGTAGTAGGGGTGTGACATCTTCTCTGATGTACATTGCAACTCCCCCATGACTTCTATCCCTTCTGTCTGTTCGGAGTACGGCATACTCTGGTATATTTATCTCCGCATCTGCTATATTAGGTGTTAGATGCGTTTCGGTAAGCACCATGCATATTGCTTGATTGCATGTTACTAGGTCTTTCAAGTATAGGAACTTGTCTTTGCCGCCTGTTCGTAATAGGCCCCGGATATTCAGTAGGAATATGGGTGTGATATCTGTGCAGGGGTTCCTGGTGTTAGCGGTGGCCATTTATATATATATATATAAATGCATGTGTGTGTGAGAGAGAGAGAACTTACTGTGGTCAAGGGTGCGTCGCGTTCGATTATAAATAAATAAAACAGGATATCACCAACGAATGAAAAATGTGTAAATACACGAGAGAAAAGTACAGGACACTCAATATTTCATATATTCAATAAGACATATTCCATATATTCAATAAGACATTCAATACTTCATTTCATTGTACCATCCATTTTTATATTATATATTATATATTATATATTCCATATTCTATATCCCACATTAATTTTACAAGAATATAAATAAAAGATAAAAAACAGACAGAGTTGGAACTCTTTTAAATAAAATAATATATTCCTCTATACACGATCATACAAAACCCCTTTTTTTGTATTTATTTTTACTCACACACACACTCACACATACATATATATATATATATATAGAGAGAGAGAGAGAGAAAGAGAGAGAGAGAGAGAGAGAGAGAAATAAGAAAATAGAGGGGATCAATAGGTGGTATTCATCAACTTTTAGACATTATATTATGTAAATTTATTTATTTACTAAAAGGACAATTATAACAATATCCATACATGTATGACATACGCTTTACATATATAATATATAAAATATAAAATATCAGTAATTATTAAAATATAACATATAACAATAGAAATTGGGATAATATCTTACAGCTGTTTCAGCCAAGAGCCAAAAATACCTCATTCTACCTTTATCCCTCCAGTGGACTGAGTAAATGAATTAGTAGATGAAATTGAGGTACTTGGGTGTTTCTCTAGGCTTCGTCAGCGAATTTAGAAATTCCATACGGTTAAGTTATAAATATAACTACACACATATATACATACTTTTACATATACATAAATATACATAAATAAATATATTTACACTTAAATGTACATACATAAATGCATGTATATGCATACAAATGAATCAATTATTATTATTATTAGATGCATTATAATATTCATATTAGATAACATATAAACAGAGGTATGAGAAAGTTATAAGAGGAGTAATATTCCCTTAGTTGGTTGGATTCACAACCTCTAACTTTCTTGGGATATATACATACATATATATATATATATATATATATATATATATATATATATATATATATATATATATATATATATATATATATATATATATATATATATATATATATATATATATATATATATATATATATATATATATATATATATATATATATATATATATTGATAGAAATGGCAAGACAACAAAATAAGGAAAGAGACCTCGATATTATGTAAATAGAGGAATTTATCTGTAAATATAGTATGTGACAATTATTCGGTAGCTATGATAAAACTCCGAGTTTCGGATGTCGGGGCGGAAACCCAGGCCGCCATTTTTTTCTACAAATGATTTTAAAATCTGTAAAACTTACATTTAAGTGTATGCGCGCATGTCTAGACATGCAGCTATATGCATGAGAATACATTCATGAAACAAAACATACAAACCTGCACATGCACTTCAGATACTGTACATATACATACGCACATGCAAAGATACCCTGCTGATGTTGTTGGAATTCCAATGAAGGAGCCTTGGATGCAAATTTAAAACCGGTTCTTTCTCTACTGGCAACAAACCCTGAAGTAAAACTGAATAATGACATACATACATACATACATACATACATACATACATACATACATACATACATACATACATACATGCATACATACATACATACATACATACATACATTAACTCTGATACTCTGATGATTTGGCATGATAATCAATGTGAGCCGTGTGGCTAATGCTAACCCTTAAGTTTCTTAGCTATTTGTTTGTAACATGAAAGCAGTTATAAGTCACTCGGTTTGGTGGACAAAAGATGAACTCCGCTCGCATGCGTATTTTGTCCTGTTAAGTACTTTTAGTCTGTGAATGACGATCGAAATGTCACTGATCTCTACCACTACTTGAGTTGAAGGACACCACTGATATCTAATAGCAATGAGAAGCCTTGATAAGTGAATGACGTCGGTTTCGTACTTACTGATTATATTCAATAAATACCGTGAAATGGTATAATATATGTCAAGGTGAATTGTCCTAATATCTCTACAATGACGTGGAATATTTCAGGTTGATTTTCGTGACGTTCGTCATTCATCATTCTGAATATGATCAGATTAGTAGCT
>NC_142946.1:23236014-23261014 GCF_046866305.1 Octopus bimaculoides
TTAGGCTCGATGTAAACGACTTAACCTCTCCAACGAAATTGTTGGCCTTGTGCCAAACTTTGACATTAATATTACTAAGTACCGAATGAGACAGAGAGAAAAATTTCACATAATAATCACAAACACGGCCCTAAATGATTATCATGGTTTATAAAAACGGAAAAAAACACAGACACACACATTATACTATGAATACATGTAATAGTACGAATGCTGTCTATTCTTTTGCTACAGTCATTCTCAAAATTTTTCATACCCTTGTTAATTTTTGTGATTTTTAAATTTTTGTGATTGTTAAATTTTTGTGATGAAATGAATGCATTTTGTCAAGTTTGTTTATGCATTATGTGACCAACAAGTGAAAGAATAACAACAATATACAATTCAAGAAATTTAGCATCCATATGGCCAAATAAGGTCATCTGAAGCAAGATCTCAGCTTTTGGTCAACCATCCAGTGGGGGAAGAAAGGAGAAGGATATAAGGCGAAGAACACTGTTTCCCACCGTCAAGCATGGTGGTGGAAGCATAATACTATGGGGATGTTTCTCTTTCAGCGGCACAGGGAACTTTGTCAAAGTCCAAGGGATCATGAGAAAGGAGGATTACATCAAGATTCTTCATGAAAACGTGAAGGAATCCGTTGAGAAACTTCAATTCGGCCACAACTGGAAGTACCTGCAGGACAACGATCCGAAACATACCATCAAGGTAGTGAAGAAACGGTTCAAGAAAAATGATGTCAACATCCTAGAATTGCCAAATCAGAGTTCTGATCTGAATCCGATCGAGAACTTGTGGTGAGACTTGAAGACCAGAGTGATGGCTGGGAAACCGACCATCCTGACCTAGCTCGAGGCTTTCAGCAAGGAAGAGTGGGCCAACATCCCACAGGAGAATGCAAGAAGCTTGTGGACATGTACAAGAATCGTCTAGAAGCAGTCATAAAAAAAGCAAAGGCTATGCTATTGACTATTAAAGGAAGATATTGGGTTCAGTAAACCTAGGGTATGAATAATTTTGAATATGGCACTTTTTGAAAATCCATGAAAAAAATACCCTGAAATGAAGAATTTCTTGAATTGTGTATTGTTAATCTTTCACTTGTTGGTCACATAACTCATAAACAAACTTGACAAAATGCATTCATTTCATCACAAAAATAAAAAAATCACAAAAATTAACAAAGGTCTGGATAATCTTGAGGACGACTGTAGCAAATTAGTACGTTAAGAAAATCTATATTAGAGATGAAATCTGTATTTATACTGAGAAGTGTAATGGTAACTTAGAAGTTTCGATCCGGTTGCCTTCTTCAGTCAGTCTCATACTGTAGTTTTCGTTCAAGATAAAAATCTCTTATGGTGTGTGTGTGGGGGGGGGGGGGCTATGCTAAAAACGCCTGATATATCGAAGGAAGACGAAAAATTGTCCAGGCAGCGGCTAGGGAGAATACCAGCTGCACTTCGGCTTTCTTTGGGCTTATCAATAAAGTGTACTTGTAGCCACATGCCTAAATGAAATATGTCATTTCTGATACATAAGAAACAATGAATAACATGTGCATTGACACTGCCAATAGCCGTTGGGTGAAATAAATATTTCTTGTATGCAACTGAAGCAGTAGCAGCTTATCTGTGAACACTGTAGTACATTAAGTGTGATACATAGATTATTATTTCAATTTAATACTGCTACAATTGCGTACAACAGATTTTTATTCGGTCTGACGACTATTTGCAGTATTAGTGAATGTAATATTCTCTGTTTCTTACGTAGTAGAGGTGAGAAATTTCGTTTAGGCATGTGGCTGCGTGTACACGTCATTATTAGAGCCCAAGAACGAAATGTATCTGGTGTTTTTGCTTGCCGCTGCCAGGACGATTTTTCGTCACTCTTCTTCGATATATATATTGTGTTTCTCTTTTTGTGTCATAATATATCTATAAGAGTTTTTATATCAGACGAAAAGCAAAATAACCTGTCGACGATATGTGTGCATTAGATATGACTCCTAGATCGTTACTTCACATCTGAAATTTGATAAATAGATCAGATAAGTAATGTTTACAAGTGGATGTGGGAGTGATGAGAAAAATAGTGAATAAGGAGAGAGGGGGGAGAGGGAGGGAGAGAGAGAGAGAGAGAGAGAGAAGTGCAGAGATAAGATACTAAGTGATATCTGGATTAGTGATTCAAGAAAGATAAAAATGGAGAAAGAAATGAATGATTAGAGAGAATAACATACATACACGCGCGCGCGCACAAACACACACACATGTATGCACATACGCACACGCACACACACGCACACACGCACACACACAGACATGCACACACACACAGACACAGACACACAGGTGAGGAGAAAAGTTTATAAATTAGCATTGTAAAATGTATATATACATATAAGATTGCGAACATGAAGAGAAATTAATCTAAAGCCTATTTGTCAAATAGAACTAGTACCTTCATGGAAATAACGAATAAATGGAAGAATTTGTTTGTTTTTCACAGATTTCACCTGAAATAAATTACTCACAGACAGTTTTAACGTTTTGTGTTAAAGTAAAAGAAAAATAAACGAAAGCGCCACATTTTGATGTAAAACATTATATTAAAATAAAACTGAACTAATTAAATTGCTCTGTGAATGTATTTCATTTGAAATAGTCATTCTAAAAGGTAATGAAAGATAATGTAGGGGTGAGGGTGGGGGAATGACCACCTAGATAAAGGGAAGTAACTTGGGTATGATATTTATTAGAAGAGCGAATTCAATTTTTTAAAAGAATACAACACAAGTATAGATTAAAGAATCAGAAATATTACTCTGACTAGGTCTTTATACCTGGCTGATAAGGCTGTTTTTAATAGGAGCTCTGTGCAATGAATAGTAATAGAATAAGGAGTGAATGAGAAGTTCGAAGCAATCGTGAGTTAAATGTATATATATATATATATATATATAGGGAGAATTTTAAAAAAACAACAAAAGACGAAGACAGGTGGTGTAGAAAACAAACAGATGTATTAGTATAACGCTTGGGAAGTGGAAAAGTCTTTAACGTTTTATATATTTGGCAGAATTTGAACACCGAACGAAATACCGCTATGCATTTTATCCGACGTGCTAATAATTCTACCAGCTCACCGCCTTATATTGATATTCACTTTCCTAACTAACGATATATATTACGTATTTTATGTTGCGTGTACCATTGGTGACGTCCTGTACCCATATATGCACGTGTGTGTGTATATATATATATATATATATATATATATATATATATATATATATATATATATATATATATCAACTTCTCCTCCTCCCACCCTAACCACATCAAGCTTTTCATCCCCTATTCCCAATTCCTCCGTCTGTCCAGGCTCTGCAGTGACAACCATAACTTTGAGACTCAGTCCCAACTCATGGCTCGCCACTTCATCCTTCGTGGATATCCCCTCACCACTATCCGCACAGCCCTTGCCAGATCACGTTCCTTGGACCGTGCACCTGCTCTCTCTCTCCCCACACCCACCCCGCCGTTACCCTCTCCCGTTTCCCCTCACCTACCACCCCTCCACTTTGCCTCTCCAACGCACCATTCTCCGACCCTTCCGGCGACTCCAGTCCGACACCGCCACTTCGCACATCTTCCCCAACCTACCCTTCCCTTCCTTCAAATGAACCTACAACCTACGTGACCTCCTGGTCCACAGTTTCTTCCCTAACCCCACCTCCCAATCCGGCTCGTTCCCCTGCTCCCGCCCACGCTGCCGCACTTGCCCCTACCTCTCCAACACTACCATCTTCACAGGCACCCATCATCGTCCCTATCATATCACTGACTCCTTCACCTGCACTTCTAGCAACGTCATTTACTGCATCTCCTGCTCTTTCTGTCCTTCTCTGTACATCAGTCACACGGGACGCCGCTTGGCTGATCGGTTCAAGGAACACCTCCGAGACATCAGACTCGGCAACGACACCCCGGTATCGCGCCATTTCCGCTCTACCGGTCATTCATTACAACACTTGTCTGTGTTCGGCCTTGCACAGGAATGATCCGGACTCCCGCCTTCGCCGTGAACAAGAATTAATCTTTTCTCTTCGCTCTTTTGCATCACATGGGCTCAACTCCCCTTCCCTCTCCATTTGACTCCCCTCCTCTCTCCTCTCTTCCTCTCACACTTACTTCCGCTCTTCACACCCGCCCAACTCTCTTCTCCTTTCTTGCCCTGACACCTACTTCCTCTTTTCACTCCTACCTACCTTCTCTCTTCCAACCTCTCCCTTCATGGGGTCGATAAGTTAAGTACCAGTTGCGTACAAGGGTAGATCTACTCGACTGGCCCCTTCCCCAAAATTTCGGGCCTTATACCTAGAGTAGAAAAGAATATCAGGAATTTCACAAGGGTGAGGTGGGGTATGAAATGATGTATTCAAAGCAAGGCTTTCTGAAGGTAATTAGAATTAAGTAATTAGCTATTTCTAATCAACAAATAGAGACTAGCTATGTGTAAAATGTTCTAAGATTATAATGTAGATAACAGCGGTATAGTTGAAGTGTGCGCAGCCCGTGGTAGCCTTTAAGTTTGCTCTTCTCCAGGGTCTCCCAAGCTTATACAGGCTTATACAGCAAACCTCAAAACACTGTCCCCATAAAATCGTCGCCCGGAGCGGACCTTCCCACCCAGCTACGCTTGCGGTAGATAAGTTTTAATACTGTTAGATATACTATTAGAAATCTTTTCGTTATGTTTATTAAGATTCTGTTCCTGTGTAAGTAAACTGGCGAAACTCTCGAGTTATATAACTTTATATAAATTACACGGCCTTTTGATGCATGTATATAACTTAAATTCAGAGGAAAGGACGCTTATTTCAGGTAACAGTCTCATATTTAAAATATCATATGAAACGGGAGAATGACGTTTCATCAGCTATGATTGGCCGATGTAGATATGTGATAGATGTTTACATTAATAAACTCTATCGCCAGCTCAGTACTTAGATTCTAAGAGATATGTAGTAGATTAATGAAATTGCAATTTATATTAGAGTTAAGATTAAAGTTGTAAGATAGCTGTATGAATTGAGCTTGTTCATTCCAGATGAGGTAAGAAGAACTAAGGCCAATTTTGGTGTGGCGGGGCAAGAAATTTTAATGGTATTCCAATTCGATATTTTGACATATACATATATGACGTTGAAAAAAGTGTTAAGACGTAAATTAAAGAAGAAACTATCTTGTGGTAGCTTAAGTTATTTCAGTGGTATTCATGCCCGTCGTTAAGGGGGTGCACTGGGCGGCATTGTCCCACTCACTATTCTATGGTACACCTTCAGATTTGCTCCACTTAAGTGACTCCACTTTAGCGTTGTTACAAATTAGTGCCCCACCAGAATATTCTGAAACACCTCCAGGCACCAAAGTCTGGCGAAGGACTTGGTGGCGTAATAGATATTTTTCCTATTTCTATTTGAAATGCTGTGTTTGATGGGTGAGTCATTTTTTCTTTCAAGTAAAGGTTTCACTTAAGGTAAAGTAAAGTTACCTTCTCGAGTCATGCTGACTCATGAGGGCTGGTTTCCCGGTTTCATGGCATATATATTCCCCACCTGGGCGGGACACCGGTCCGTCGCAGGATTATACATTTTTGCCAGCTGAGAAACCACAGTCTTACGATCATGAGTCCAACACTCTAACCACTAAGCCACGCGCTTCCACTTTCACTTAAGGTACTACTTCTTCAAAAACTTGCCTTGTATATAGTTCAAAAAAGATAATATAGTGAATTAATTACGTGAGGTTGGTTTTGATTAAAGATTTTCAAAATATCGTATATATTCGTTAGTAGAATGACATGTATTTGTTTTGAAGTTGCATTTAAAGTTGCTGCACGTATTTCCAGTTTGTTTGCTAAGCACTTTCACTTCTGTAGTCTTCCACTTTAACTGTTATTTATTATTAATTTATTTCTACGCCAGTATGTTTACAATACTAAATATCTGATACTGTCCTAAACTAACTTATTCCACTTCATATGAACTCTTTTTGCAAAAACAAACCAATACATCAGTTTATTTGCTTTGATAATATACGAAGATATATTTTTCTTTCTTTCTTTCTTTTTCACAAATAGTCATTTAGACTCATTTTCCTTTCACATTTGCAATGTTTTCCGACAAGGTGCATAATCTATATATATAAATCACAGGATGTGTGTTTGTCTGTGTTTGTCATGTCGTTAAAACTCGAGATCCACCCAACTGATTTTAATGAAATTTTACACATGCATTACATAGGGTCCATGGAGTGTCATGCAGCAAAACAAATTTCAACTTTTTGCTTAATGCGTGCCCAGGGGCAGATAAACCACATTTTTAAAGCATTTTCGCAGCGTTAAGGCCCGTAATTTGAAGAGTATCCAGTTGCTTTCCTCCAAATTTGCAACAAATATTAATCAGGCTCCTCGAATTGCTGTTCACTAAAAAAATTTCCGACACCGACTATGGGCCCCAAAAAATGCAGATTAATCAGATTTGAGTATACTGCACTGGGTTTTATCTTTGTTTTAGGCCATTTTCCGATGATAAAATATTGACACTACTTATGCATTATAAGTAGCGTATAATATTTCATGAAAACCTTTTTGTCCAATTTAGTAGAGGAAATGAGAACATTAACATTTTTGTCGGCGCCCTGTTGATGCTTCATGTTACCATCCCGCGCAGCACCGGGCATGTACGTGTGTGTGCGGCTGGATAAAGGCACAACAAACCCATTCATCCATTCTCCAGAAGTGCCCTGTTGATGTTTCATGTTCCCAATCCTGCGCAACGCAGCATGGCCCGGCAGCATGTCTGCTTTCTATGTCATCCATGTCTGAACTATATAATGCTAAATGCTCATACAAGAAAACAAACTGCAGTTGTGACTTACAATCATTTGAGTTTGACCGCGTGACCACTTCCGGGTGCAACGCTCGCCACCTGCAATTAGTCCCCCACCCCTGTGTTTCCTTCCTCATTTAGTCGGACGAGTAAATATAGGGTGTCCCAGAACTAATGATGACTTGATTGAAATCGGATGCATTTTTTTCAAACTCACTTTTATATTTATGTTTATCATGTTTAATATGTGTTAAAAGTGTATAAATTTAAAATTTTGTTTATAATTTTATTTTCATTCCTGTTGGACCCCTCTTATTTGTCCATGACAGCTTTTTTCAATTTGGCAGCAATCATTTTCTTTACCTCCACCCCCAAGATGGAGCAATCGTTTAGCTGAGCTTAAAGAACCCATTCAGTTAGCAGTGCAGAAGCTAACTCCTGAAATGCTTCAAAATGTGTTTCACAACGCTAAGGAAAAATTTGAAGTATGCTGGGATTCAGACATGTTGAAAATTTTCAATAAACGTATGACGTAAGATTTATAAATCTATTTGTTTTGGTAACAAACATAAAATTTTGTCAGTTTTTTTTTTTTTTAAATTTGCTCAATTTCATTGAAACAGTTAATTCTAGAACACCCTGTATGGTGTAGCGTTGTCAGTTGCTGCGTTGCTCGAGTAAATCAAAGGTCTTCTCGCCGTGAACATCCCATCTTTTTGTTAAGCATATTGCATCAAGGAGTATATTATCCAAAATGTATCTCTCTTTTATAGGTGTGGCTGTGTGGTTGAGAAGCTTGCTTTCCAACCATGTCGCCTGGGGTTCAGTCCCACTGTACGTTGGGCAATTTTCTTTCATTATAGCTCCGTACCGACCAAAGCCTTATGTATTATATAATTGTCATTACTGTATCGATATATAAAATAACACGTACAACTCACATATAAAATAACACATGCAACTCACTTATTATTGTCATATAACAAACAGAAGTTCGTGTATGAAATTGATCTTTTTTCTACTTCACTTATTACATGTTTATTTTTCTAATAAAATACAAGAGGTGTAAATCTCTCTATATAATAACACTTCGAATGTGGCTCCCGAGAAAGAGTGAAAGTAATTACCCGATCAACGACGGGTATTAATGCTACTTCTATATAAATTAAATATCCGTTCTTTTGAAGACCACCATACAAACTTGTTTTCCGTCTTGCTTTTCTTTCACCTTAATGTAAAATTGCTTTTATCATAACATAAAAACAAACTGCAGCACGCACGCACACACACACACACACACACACACACACACATACATACACACACACACATACACACACACATACACACACATACATACGTACTCTGTGTGTGTGTGTGTGTGTGTGTGTGTGTGTGTGCTTTTTATGCGTTTCCACATTTTTCATCTAATTTTTTTTCTTATTAAATGGCAAATTTACCCAGGCAGGTCACTGCCACATTACCGATACCGAGAGATACTCCCTTCTAGGAGAAAAATTGATAGAACTGAAAGGACCCCGCCACACATACCTTTTGCAAAAAAAAGGTAAAGTTGCACGCGAAAAGAGTTTTTACAGGAATGTCCGATTTTTGTAAATTTGGTGTCAAAAGGACCGTCATGTTGCGACATTTCAGACAAATATTTTGGCACTGCCTTGGGGCCTCTGATTCCCAAGAAAATTGCAAAAAACTTTGAAAAAATCGACTTTTTGCATTTTTGAAAAGTTACGTGGTAGAAACCTTTTTACTGGAAAGTCCGATTTCCTTAGTTTTTACGGCTAAAAAATTACCATGTAACGGCGATTCCATCAAGTATCTGTTCTGTGTCCAAAGGCATCCTTGTGTGACAAAAAACCGCGAAAAACTATGAAAAAAATCGATTTTATACACTTTTTTCCCCTTTAAATCTTCAAGAACTTCTCACTGCTTCGGTGGATTGTGTTCAAACTTTACTCACTATTTACTCATCCTAAGGATAACGTTAGGAGACTCCGATTTGCACAGAATTCATCTGCGTATGACCAACAATTGCAAAAAAACGAGTAGAAAACCGCGGTTTTTTGGCCTTAAATCCCTCATTTTTGACCGAATTGGAGCTCCGATCACGCTGCTAAGGAACTTGGAGCCACCACATCTGTGCAACGGAAAGCGGTTAGTGGTACAAAATGTGCTGCCTCGTGTTATTGAAGCAACAATTCTTACGGGTTGCGGCATCACAGACAACGTCTTTACACCCAGGGCACCTCTTACTCCATCAGATAAGCAATGCCCTTGTCCCTTGCGTCGACTTTGCTTTGCCATGTCCATCAACAAGTCCCAAGGCCAAACACTATCAACGACAGGCCTCCATTTAGGCCAACCATGCTTCTCGCGCGGCTAGTTATACGTCGGATGCTCAAGAGTCGGATACAAAAAAATCCTTTTCGTGTTTGCCCTGAAAGCCAAAACAAAAAATGTCGTCTACCGTGAGGTGCTGTAGGCCGTCCAACACACCGCAGCTTTCCTGCCGAACCGGTTTATGGTGAGTGAATACTATTGTTGCCATTCTTTCAAAATTACCTGTTTTTCTTAAGTCTTTTTTTTTTATATTTTGTCCGCTACAGCTTCTCAATCTCCTTGCAGATGGCTTGAGTTTTGGCATCACTGCACCCACTGCTTTTCATGTGAACAAAAATGGATGTTTATACCTGTGAACGGTTAGCAATCCTTTTCAGGGCCATTTTACATTCAATTGTTGCACCCACTGAGATGCTCTTGTGGCTTCTCCAGGACTTTTCATCCTGTTGTTATTACTTTATTTATGGTCTATGGTGGAGGCGCAATGGCCCAGTGGTTAGGGCAGTGGACTCGCGGTCATAGGATCGCGGTTTCGATTCCCAGACCGGGCGTTGTGAGTGTTTACTTAGTGAAAACACCTAAAAGCTCCACGAGGCTTCGGCAGGGGATGGTGGTGAACCCTGCTGTACTCTTTCACCACAACCTTCTCTCACTCTTACTTCCTGTTTCTGTTGTGCCTGTAATTCAAAGGGGTCAGCCTTGTCACACTGTGTCACGCTGAATATCCTCGAGAACTACGTTAAGGGTACATGTGTTTGTGGAGTGCTCAGCCACTTGCACGTTAATTTCACGAGCAGCTGTTCCGTTGATCTGATCAACTGGAACCCTCGACATCGTAAGCGACGGAGTGCCAACAACAAATGGTCTATGGGAAAAACCACTTCTTCCTGAATGTCAATGTTTGCAACTTAATGCAAAAAATATTCAAAGAGATGTACAACGAAAAAAATGGTAGAATCTATTAAGACCATTGTCGAGTATTTAATACCCGAGCAATATATTGCTATGTACACATGCATATTAGATACACACACACTCGTATATATATATATATATATATATATATATATATATATATATATATATATATATATATACATACTACACACACACACAAACACACACACACACACACACACACACACACACACACACAATCACATGTAGAAAACAAGCAAACATCTACCAAATTTCTGAGTCAGGATTCGAAACTGAATCCACATTTTGCCACTTGTCATCGGTCTATTGTTCTAGCCTGTTGCACTAAGAAATTTATTAGAATAAGCTGACCTCTTGATCTTTCACGAGTTATACATTTCAGAAGAACACGTCTACTAGCAGTCTCAGCGTGCTCGAACCTGCTCTACTGTGTATGAGTGACTCGGGATTGTAAGTCTAAGACTACCCAGGTTCGGACAGGTCAGCTAGTCATTGACATGTTACTGTGTCCATGTGTTTGTACGTAGCGATTTGTTTGCACAAGCTGAACAATGAACAATTTGGAAGAGAAAAATATCTGTGCGAAATTTTATTTCGAATCAGATAGATCTTTTGCTGGTTTTCTATATAATATTGGAACAGATCTATGAGGAAGATTCATTGAGCAGTACGCAATGTCAGGAGTGGTATCAATATTTCAAGACGTGAAAAGAATCCAACGAAGGCTCGAATCTGTATGACCTTTTATGATGGAGGACTACGGTCACATTTATAAAATTATGTACCGAGATCCGTGAAAATCGCCGCCTGACTGCACCTGAAGTTCCTGAAAGACTAGGCATTTGCAATAGTTCGTGTCACAAAATTTTGAAAGGAATATTCAAGCTGCATCTTCTTACTGTAAAATTTACATCACGTCTGCCGACAGATGGCAGAGGCAGCTCTCAGAATCACAATCAGTCAAGAACTGTTTGATTGTTCGAATGTTGATGAAAACTTTCTGGAAAATGTCAAAGCAGGTGACGAAACGTGGGTATATGTTTTGTCTTTTATCTTGTACATCAGGGGTGGGGAAACGTTTTAGTGCTGCGGACAAAAATTTCCTAAGAAAAAGTCCGCGAGCGGATCACAGGTTCTAACTCTTATATCTGTGTAAATCTTGTATATATCTATATATAATTTGATATACATTAATAAAGATAAGTTTAACAGATTAAATTAAGGCGTAGCACCTTCATTAACGCCGCCACTGAATTTAGGACGTTTATATTACTTATGAGGTATTCTATCTTTTTTCAGCTAAAGTGTAGTTGGGTCTCAAGGGGGTGGCATAAACTTAGCACTATGTGTTTTATATAGTGAAAACAAAATTTCATTCAAATGGCAATTGCCAGACGATTTCTGACCATTTTAAGTCGTAGTGGAAACGCGACCTATGTCGCAAATAGGTATACGAATATTGTATAAATTTTGATTGAAAAATTTACTATATTTTGTACATATGAGTATATCAGCCTTCGGGCACAATAAAACGGGCTCGCGGGCGCAATTGCACCTGTTGTACACGTTTCAGTCATTAGACTGCAGTTATGCTGGAACACTGTCATGAAAGATTTAGCTGAATAAATTGACCCCAGTACTTTCTTTTTTTAGTCTGGTACATTATTCTGTCGGTTATTTTGCTGGATCATTAAATTAAGTGAGAAGTAAACAAACATTGGTTCTCAAACGGTGGGGAGTTGACAAATACAAAGAAACACACACATAGGTACATCCACACATATACACAAACACAAGCACACGCAGACAAACACACATAAACCTGTCGTATGCGTGTATATCTTTGCACTTGTGGTTGTCACACATACATACACACACACACACACCACTTGACAACAGCTGATGGTTCGTTTACGCCCCTGTGAATTAGCAAGTGCGGAAAAAGTGGCCGATACAAATAAGTGCAAGTTCAGTAACGTGGTCGATTTAATCGGGTATCGCCATATCTCAAATTTGAGGTCATGTACCTAAGTTAGGAACCAAATCTTCTTTTCTTTTGCTTTATCCCATTCATTTAATGGGATTTAGTTTTCAAGATATAGAGTGGCAGTATGCCATCGTCAAGGGAACGGATCAGATAGAAAATACCTGACGTCAAGGGGCAGAGGTCAGATGTCGAAGATGCACTGAGCGACTCACACTTCCTCGTCCCCTGCCAACCCTCCCCTGTGATAAATGTCCCCGGCTCTTCTATATCTCCCTTAGCCTGAACAGCCACCCCAGACACCGGTACTCTTGACACCCATCAGGATGAAGAAGCACAATCACTGGTTACAGATTAACTACTCAGATACGTGTTAATGCCGACGACGATGATGATGAGATAGAACGGTTGGCAGGTATGAAAGTAGGTAGGTATATATATATATATATATATATATATATATATATATATATAGAGAGAGAGAGAGAGAGAGAGAGAGATACCAAATATCTGGGACACAATCGCCAAGGACAGCCCAAAGTAGCGGCATGTCATGGGCAAGGGAACGGACCAAATGGAAAATAACAGACATCAAGAGACAGAGATCGGACTTCTTCGTCCCCTGCCAACCTTCTCCTGCGATAAATGCCCCCCGGCACCTCTATACCACCTTTGGCCTGAACAGCCACTTCAGGCACTGGCACCTTTTATACCCATCGGGATGAAGAGGCACAATCACTGGCTACAGATTAACTACTCGGATTTGAGTTAATTCCGACGACGAGTTTTAGAGGTATAATACATACATATATATATATATATATATATATATATATACATACATACATACATACACACACACACACACACACACACACACACACACACACACACACACACACATATATATATATATATATATATATATATTTCGTATGTGTATTTCGTGTGCAAGATTCTTGATGTGGATACGTGTGTTGAAAGAAATACAATTAAACCTTGGGAGAGGCATTATGCCGGTAATAAACACACGCACTGGTTCAGTCCTTTATTAATTTATATAGTTTTTTGTTAAATTATTTCATTGCACTCTTGCAATCTCTTCAGTAACTTGTCTACTCACTAGTATATATATATATATATATATATACTAGTGAGTAGAGGAGTGTGCGCGCGCGAGCGTTGCATTGTCGAAGGGACTCAAACTCAGATCGTGAAGAACCGAAACCCACACCGTAAGCCATTAAATGTATTCAGTCCCTCGCTGATTTAAATAACTTGTTAACAGCAAAATAACATTAAAGAGGTCGCGTCAAGTCAAGTAATTCTGAAGGTAATTCAAACTAATGACAAATTGAAAACTCACGTGCTCATAAAAATAGTTCAAACAAGAGTGCAGTTTTATAGGAAATGGTCGTAAATAGCAGTTACACCTGACAAATCACACCCTGGTGTTTGTTTATCTATTTTTTTTTAAAATAGGAAGACGTTGTTTTAATGTAGTTTGAGATTATCTGAAAAAGTTTGGATGGGCACGGTAACAGGATCTTTGATTTCGACTCAAGCTGAACAATAACAACAATAACAACAGCGACAAATGGTGCTTATTCCATTGACAGAGATAAAACTAAATACTAGACGGCGTTTAGTTCGGTGCTCTCTCATTTCTATTAATTCAACATCGTCATCTCATTTAGCCCGGTTTAAAGTTTCCTAGGTATCTTCTATTTCAAGCTACCTCTCGGTAGTTTGGACACGATTCCATTGTACCCATTCGGTGGTGGAGCACCCACTCAGTGCCGTCCTAGGCAGCCGGTGAGTTTGCTGTCCCTCCCACTCCAGGATCTCGCCCCCTATACAGGCTTATTTAGCAAACCCAAAAGATGAAGCACGGGTAATATGAAATCGTTATACAGAGACTCTATCGCATTTGTTAATCCTCCGTCCTCTTATTTAGTTACACGGTTCTGGTTTTTTTGCTTATGTTTATTGTCTTAATTTACTGCTCTATGCAAGCCAATAATTATTTCATACATTAATGCATAAAACCTTATTGATTCATTCATTCATACAAGGACCCGTTTTGTCCGATACGATTACGATTCTGTTAGCTTACCGCCTTATTTCTGCCAAAATATTAACAATGGAGATATACAGGTAAAAATTTAAGCTGATGCTTGAAATAAACATCTACTTATTCATACCTAGAAGTACGAGTACACGATTATCTTATCACGAACGAAGTTGTTTATTTGCAGACTTTGTTTACTTACAGGCATAATGTGTGCCTATGTATAACCTAATGATGCAGATTCTAAAATAAATGAAAATGCATATTCAGTTAAATAACATGTGAATTTATTACACGTGATCAACTTTTATTCTCCTCAGTAACCCCATCTCACTTTCATGTGATCTTCCGTGCCCTACATATTACATCACCCACTGGGTTGGTTACGTGACTTGCAGCATAAAACAATGAAATGATAAACACTGAGAAAATACCTTTCAAAATACATTCCAGCGATGTTCTAAGAATAAATTAACAAACAAAGCACATCTTATATGAATGGGAGTACAAGATTTCTTTTTTTTTATCAGAATATCAATATCAAGTATAGAAAAAAGGCCCAAATGAAAAAAGAAATTAACTAGAAAGTGGAATTAAGCAGCATATATTTTCATAGACGCATATTTCTTATTTACGTCCATACACTCTTGTTTTTGTATTTTGTTTTCTTTTGACTGAACACATTTTGTGAAGAGAAGTGTCATAAACGATCTTGACATAATTTGTGTATGTTTGTTTAAAATTCGGTGTAATAAAAGTTAACTTCGTCCTTGATAGGATTTAAAGGCAGATGAAATACTTCAAGGTATCTAATCCGCAGCTCTATTGAATTTGCCAACTTTGGAATACATTAAAGTATGAATTTAGTAAGATTTTAAATTGCATCCGGTAATGGGATCCTGGTTCGGGTGTTGCATGGTTTTGAGGAGTGCAGAACTACTTCTTAATCACTATTGCTTCTCGGTCCAAGCTATGGATTAAATAGCATGTAGCCATCCGAGCCAGGGTACGTTGGAATCATGAGACGCAGCAGGTTGGATGTGTGAACTATTTCGGCAGATGAACTTATTGAGTCAATGACGAATGTCATACCAGTAGATGCTAAATGGATGAACAGACAACTGTTAATGGCCAGGAACAACCAGTTCAGTGAGCGAACTGCTGCTACCATCCATAACCATAGCGTGCGTAGATGAGATGCTTCAGCGAACGGAAACCAATGTGGCTAAAGCTCAAGCCAAGCATTCATGCTTCATTGTTCGATCGGGGCGTCTGGCGTAGAATTACAATGGCCCGGGAAAGTCGCTTAACCTGGATGGAATGAATTAGTAAAATTATTTCCTGAACTTTTCATGATAGTTGGGACCCCACTAAAGTTTTTTTTTTTTTTTTACTTTTGTAGTATGCCAATGACAGTTCTGGGATCTATTTTAAAACGGGGGCGCCAGTTTTCATTTATGTTTTACGTAGTGTTTTTGGTACGGAAAGACTTTCAAACTTCGTATACTTATCTATTTTGTGTTATAGAACAGAAAAATATTTTTGTATTCGAATTTATTTCATGTAAAAAATTGTCTTATTTCGATAATTTCTACTAATCACTGACGTCTATTCAGTTGAAAACAGTTAGCGCTGTAACGGTGTATATCGTATTAATCCCCTAACCCTAACCCTAACCCTAACCCTAACCCTAACTAGACTGTTAACCCTAACCCTAACCCTAAAACTAACCCTAACTCTAGAATCCGAACTCTAAAATTGTTACACACATAGATACGCACAGCGTAATTTATTATATAAACAATATATGCGTATAAATTACGATTAAACCGGATGAAATATGTCACAGGGAATAACATTTTTATGACCGCCCAGCAGTAACTCTATTGAGCTGAATAGACGTCAGTGATTGGTTGAAATTACAGAAATACGACAACTTTAACATGGAATAACTTGCGATGTACGTTTTTTTGTTAAGAAGACTAAGAGTAAAAGATGATTTATATGACACATTCTACCAGTGTCCCAAGTTTCAAAGTGTTTCGTTAAGAAAATACTGGCGCCCTCGTTTTAAAATAGATCCCAGTTCTGCTTAAATAGGCTCAAATTAGTGATTTGGAGAACTCTAAGTTAACATCTTTAAAAAGGATCAGTTTACTATTTTGTAAGAGCGTAGTTTACTCTCTTATAGTGAGGCCCAGGTTATTTCCTTAGAATGACTCGAGTTATTATCTTTTAAATTTACTTTATATGATCGGAAATAAGAGATACAGAAAACTGACGCAAGAAGAAATCGAAACACTGTTGAGACTTCTGTTTGCAGAACCAGAACATATCACAGTTTCTATGGCATTAAGTAGAAAGACAAATTCCTGGCTGAACTAATCGTTGCAAGCCAATAAATCACATGTCACACAGTGGTATCTAACTCAGAACTATGTTAACTCGATTGTTGTTAAATGTTTTGGCTGTGTATCCAATGTATAAGCAGGTAACTGGAGGACACAAATCGTCAATCACGCGGTTTATTGGCCAATACTTCTTAATACTTCCTTGTCGTCTTCACTACCCTTCTATAATGTTGATTTCTAGCCAACGGGGAGAAGCTTTATGCTGGTCACTGGATTGCTAGAAATAGAGCCAACTTTCCCTCATATCACACTCGACTATTTTTTAAAACTTGGAATTACATTGGATGATGTTGTCCTAGATATATCAAAAGACGAGATGGTCGAAAGTGGAACGTCGTTGATCGTAGGACTAATTGATTAGGACTAATTTACGGCTATTCAATAGCAATAATATTGATTTCTCTTCAAGGTGTAATATCAAAATTTTATTTAAAAAAACGGAATCAATGGTAACATAATCAGTTTTCGTTTCTTTTCATATATATATATATATATATATATATATATACATATATATAACCACACGCACACACATACACACGCATATATACACACAAACACACACACGTGGGCACACACACACACACCTTTGATCTTTGTGGAAGATTTAATATGACCACAATATATAGGAATTTATATAACACGATTTTGTGTATCATGTTATAATTTAGAGTTAATTAGATTAGAATTTACCCTAAATGACTTACAAGTCCATAACTCTAAAAACCACGATCCTTTCAAAGGTTATTATTCATATCTTATTATGCATATCACATATTTGCTCAAATTCGGTTGTATATTATAGAATATATTTTCCAGGTCCTTTTATGTACCTTATATTCCACGTTGTCATTCATAAATTGTCCGATATATCTTGTTTTGTAGGAGCAGGCGTGGCTGCGTGGTAAGAAGCTTGCTTCCCAACCACATGGTTCTGAGTTCAGTCCCACTACGTGGTACCTTAGGCAAGTGTCTTTTATTATAGCGTCGGGCCGACCAAAGCCTTGTGAGTAGATTTGGTAGACGGAAACTGAAAGAAACCCGTCGTATATATATATATATATATATATATATATGTGTGTGTGTGTGTGTGTGTGTGTACTAGGCTTACAAAGAATAAGTCCTGGAGTCGATTTCTTCGACTAACACCCTCTAAGGTAGCGCTCCAGCATGGCCACAATCAAATGACTGAAACAAGTAAAAGAATGTAACATTTTTAAATATATGATAAAAATAAATCCTGCAGGCGAGAAATGAGACTGTATCATTTTCATTCCATTCCTAAAGACACTGGATATGTCAATGAATTATGTAAATAAATACATTTCAGTCGTTTAGCTCTTGGCTATCTGGCACAGCTTTGAGAATATAAAGACTTAACTCACTTCTACTCTACAGTGTTCGGGATTTCACACGCACATACTCGTACACATTCACCCATGTGTATATATTTAGGTTTAGATGTATGTATGCACACCCACTCACACACCCTTGGTTACCAACTGAAATCATACAACCATATCTGTTCTCTTAAAGGTAAGATATTTGGTGGTTGAACCGTCTTGTTTAGGACCCTCAGTTTCTATTGTTAATAATTCATGTATATGTGCTGGTGATGACCGTAACAACGTCAGTAATCGTGGTTGCATCTCCACACAGGTGTTGCCAGCCTATACCATCAGCTGTGAAACCCTCTATGTCTTTGTCTCTGATCTGACACTTACTCAAAGAGCAAATGGTCCTAAGAGTGCTTTTACAACCCTCATCTGTGCACCATCCATGGTGTAGTTGGCGGTATATCACTCAGCTAGGCAGCCGACATATAACCTTTGCCACCCACTGGCGCTGGTACTGATTAATCAAAGCCTCCGTACTTTTGCAGATGGCATCATACCTCCACGATGCACAAGAGATATGACTTAATGTTACAGCTACAGAGAAGACAGCTTGGCATACGGTTACCTTTATGGAGAAATGAATGCATTGATCTGAAAGACTGCGCTGAAATCTTCCCCAGCCGTTGCCTATCTAATAGGCCTGGGTATCGTTGTTAAAGCTATCCCTGATATTTGAAAGAATGCACTACAGACAGTGAAGAGGGGTAAAAATAGTAGAATGCGGGAATTGGAAACCAATTCTGTTTTGGTGGGGTCGATAGTCATTCCCATCATGCTGTACGTTGTTACTGTCACTGCAAGGACAATCCAAAGATCCTCTTGAGCATAGGTCATAAGAGTTTAGTCATCTCTATACGGTATATAACTCAGCTCTCCTTTCTACAAAGTTTCGTGTTAGTTTAGATCCTTTTGATGTCAAAGATTTGTCATCCAGTCTGAAACCCATTGCTACATAGTTGTTTTCCTTATTCTCGTTATAGAATAGTTTGATTAGGCAGGAGGAATATGGTGAAGGGGTTTTTTTTTTGTGTATTTAACCCAATATTTAGACGTTATTATTTATAGTTTTATCTACTTAGTTAATAATGATTTATTTTACATCTCTCGGGGTTTCTGAATTCTTATGATGTAAACAATATATAATGGACGCAGAATTCGAAAGGTAGAATGTTTATGTAAGATGTGGGTTCGAACCCTATGGTCAGCCTGCAGTATTTTCCATCCAAGTGCATTTTTTTAACACAATATTTACACCCTATTATTTATAGCTTTATCTACTGCGCGGTCCAACGTTAAAAACGGTGTGTGTGTGTGTGTCTGACGTTCTTTTATCTTAAAATTAACATCAGAATGCCCTATTGTTTCGCCATCCCTCCGATTCTTAATAGCAACAATAGAAGCACAAACGACGAGAAGAGAAAAGCAAAATAAAAATAGAAATTATTATATAGTTTTGATGACGTTATCTGTGCAGCAATAGCTTCCGCTGAAACAATTGTTACAATGACAAAAAGAATTTTAAGTAATGTTGACCATGGCGAAACAATAACAGCAACAACAATAACAATCAGAACAACTGTGTAATGATAATCAAAGTTACAGACACAACAACAGTAAAAATACATATAAGTACAAATAAGAACAGTAAGAGCTACACACACAATGATATTGTTTCAAAAGACGCAAGCATATCTGACAGTTTGAAAAGAGGACTCGTCTTCTGCAAGTCAATATATCACATATAGGAAGAGGGAACGTGACATATTTGAAAATAAATACTCACTTTGGTCAAGGATGGGTGATGGGGTGGTCACCAAATATTTTGGGTATGTTATCACAGTACAGATTGCTTTGGGTACTTCGGTACAGTATTAAGCCCAGTAAAATAGTGAAAATATCCGATTGAACAGAAATGAATAATAGCAAAATACTTTTGGTGGATGGAGGATATTTCTTTGCATTTAGTTCTTTATCCACGAGCTAAATGTGCGTGTATGTGTGTGCATACATACACCTGTATGTATGTATGTATGTATGTATGTATGTATGTATGTATGTATACTTTTACTATGTTACAAACATTGTTTGCCAAATCTTGGTATTGTAAAATGAAGAAAGATCAGACATAGCTATGTTTAAGAAGTTCACTTCACAACTATGTGGTTCTAGATTTTCCCCACCCACCCCAATATACACACTGCTCACCACTTTGAGCAAATATCTTCTTTAATACCCTCGGTTAACTATAAGTGAATTTGGTGAAAAAGTAATTATGCAGAAGCCCCTATATACGAAGTGGTATCAAAAAATTTCAGGATTATGTATGTTTAATAAAAAGTAACTTATTTGCATAAATTTTTAAGATCATCTCCTTCGAAATAGTCACCTTACGCAGCAATACCCCGGTCCCAGCGTTCCTGCCGCTTTTGGAATCCGGCCTGGAAGTCGTTTTCCGTAAGCGAGTCGAGGACCGTCTGCGATTTGCTCTTGATCTCGACAATGATGTTAAAACGGCGACCTTTGAGCTGTATTTTTATCTTAGGAAAGAGATGGAGGTCCGCAGGTGTTAAATATCTGGCGAATAGAGTGGGTGAGGAAGCGATACCATGTTGTTTTTGGCGAGAAACTCACGAGTGAGGGGAGCTCGGTGACAGGGTGAATTATCGTCGTCAAGAATCCAGTTCTTCGCGGTCCACAAATCTGGTCGCTTTCGCCGAATGTCCTCCCTCAAACGCTTCAAAATATCGCAGTAGAACTCTCGATTGACAGTCTGGCTCTGGGACCCGAATTCACGATGCACAATACCACACGAGGTTGACGCTCGTGGCAGGTCTTCCAGATCGCTCATTGTCTTCCAGGGATGTTCATCCGTTTTTGAAGCGCCCGTGCCACTCGAAACATTGCGTACGACCAATTTCCTGGTCGCCGTAAGCTTACCGAAGCCTGCTCAATGTATCTTTAGCAGACTTCTCAAGTTTAACGCGAAATTTCACGTTGGCTCTTTGTTTCTGTCCATGACAAAATCAGAGACTATAGTATGCATGTGATCGCAAAAACACAAATTTCACAACTTGCAAAATAAACACAACGATGTCACTCAGCACACAACCTCATGAAGCTCGCTGCTAGCTCTCACTGCGCACGCACCCGTGTACTGCCATCTGTTGGTGCGCTACAGAACTAATCTGGGAACTTCTTGATACCACCTCATATGTGTGTGTAGGGGTGTGTAGGGGTGTGTATGTGTGTATGTGTAGGTGTGTGTGTGTTGTTTATATCGCATCCTGTTATGACACATAACCTAGAGGTTTCATAAAACGATATCCATAATATAAGCACTAAGCTTGTCCCGACTATACTCGAGAACAACTGCCCTCCTCTCATTCCACCACACCTGTAGAAAGGGACGACTATTCCCAACTCTCGTCACACTTGTACAAGGGGACGACCGCTTCCTCCACGAGTTACACCTCATTCCTGTGACAACTGCTCTCCTCCTCTAGTCAAACCTCAACCAGGGAACGACTGCTTCCTCCTTTTGTCACACCTGAACTTTTGGGCGACAGCACTCCCGCTCTCGTCACACCTGTGCCAGTGGATGACTGCTCCCCCTCTTGTTCAACCTGAACGGGGGGACGATTGCTTCCCTTTCTCATCACACCTATACAAGGGGATGGGTGCTTTCCCCTCTCGTCATATCTGTACTCTGGGACAACTACTCTTCTCTCTCGTCACATCTCAACCAAGGGATGACTACTCTCCCACTCTCGTCACACCCGTACCCTGGGACGACTGCTCTCCTCTTTTCATCCCCTGTTGTAACACCTCAGGTCCAGTGACTGAAAACAGTAGAAAAACTTTAGAAATATGAGACACTGTCTGATGATATCATATCGTCAAATTTTTATCCGATTATGTGATATTATACTTACATTTACAACGGTATGTATACTATAACATCTACACGGAAATCTGAAAACACGCCATAGCAACAATTACCGGCGTTTTACTTACAAAAGTTTCCCATTAATAGTGATATTATTGCAAGGGACAGTCTCCAGTTTTCAACGGATTGGTCCCTCTTGCAGTTGTTTTGAATTTCATGTATGAACAAATTTAATCCGATCTGTATATTGGCGCAGGCATGAATGTGTGGTTAAGAAGCTCGCTTTGCAACATCGCAGTTTCGGGTTCAGTCCCAATGTGCGGCACTTTGGGCAAATGTCTACTACTATAATTCCTAGCCGACCAATGACTTGACTGAATTTGGTAGATGGAAACTGTGCGGAAGGCCGTCATAAATGTGTACGTGCGCGCGCGTCTTTGTTTTTTTCCCACCTACACTGCTTGACAAACGGTATTGGTTTGTTTATGTCCCTGTAACCCTAGCGGCTCGGCATAAGAGACCGATAAAATAAGTACTAGACTTTTAAAAATAAGCATTGGGGTCGATTCGTTCGACTAAACCCCAAGGCGATGCTCCAGCATGTCCGCAGTCCAATGATTGAAAGAAGGAAAAGATAAAACATATATCTTGAAGTATTTATTCCGGCTTCTTGCGTCCTAAGTTCACTGCTGTGGTTAACTTGCACTGCTGTGGTTAACTTTGCCTTTCATCCTTCCTTGGCCGATAAATAAAGTACTAATCTAGGACGGGCGATTGGCGTAATCTTTAGAGCGTCTAACAAAAAACCTTGTGATATTTGCTCTGGCCCTTTGCGTTCTGAGTTTAAATCCCGCCATAGTCTACTTATATGTTTAACATTGATATAATCCGTGTCTCAAGGCGGCGAGCTGGCAAAATCGTTCGCACGCCAGGCAAAATGCTTAGCTGCATTTCGTCCGTCTTTGAACGTTCTCAGTTCAAATACCGCCGAGATCGACTTTGCCTTTCATCCTTTCGAAGTCGATAAAATAAGTGTCAATTGAGTACTGAGGTCAATGTAATCGATTTAACCCTTCCTCTGAAATTGTTGGTTTTGTACTAAAATTTGAAACTGATAAAATCTGTGGCTGCTTTCATCGGAGTGCAGCTGTTGCAAGCATTCGAGTCGTTTGAAGATATCTCCCTTTCTCCTTCCTACTAGCCTCCCTCCCAACAAGGGCCACGAACACAAGCCTTCACTGTTACTTAACGATTGTCTTTTAATATAGGCACATTTTTTGTTCCTGTGATATTTATCGCATATTCTAAACCAGTGTTTCCCAACCTTTTTTCCCGGCGCCCCACTTTTTCATAGCAAAAGTTTTTACGCCCCACCTTTTCCCATGTCCACTCACATTTACAAGTACATGTGGGCCTACTTACAATTGAAAAAAATCAAAAATTAAAAAATTGTATTCAAAATACAAAAAAATAGCTTGAGAATTGAAACAACAGGCACTGAAAGTGCATAACACCCAATAAATCGATAAAATTATTACGATTTCTCATGTTTTTAAAAAACGCGCCCCACCTGAATTTTCTCAGGCCCCACCAGTGGGGCGTACGCCCCACCTTGGGAATCACTGTTCTAAACCTATTTTCTGGATCAGTTTTGAATTGCCCCACTACCCCAATCACTTGCGACCGAATTGATATAGCCTCTGAAATTTAGAGAAACGAGTAAACTAAAAACGTTATCATTTACACTTACAAGACGATTTAATAACATTGTAGTTGTGTAATGCAAATTACCTAATTGTACATACACTGAACTTCAGAAGAAAACAAGCAACTGCTTTCGCGAGAACTTAATGCAACGTAAAACGGGCCAACACTTATAATTATCTTTCTCGGCAACTCTAATTGTACGATTAAATAAACAAAATATGATCAGAAACGGCAATATGAGAAGTTTAATTTGACAGACTCTCAACAAAAGACTGAAATAGGTTTTATTCATAGCCTAAAGAAAAGTCCCAACATAGTCAAACTTAATGTAATGGCTAAATAATCTCGTTTTACACTATAAAGCTCTTGATGAAAATAACTTCGCAAAAGACTGAAATAGGTTTTATTTATAGCCCAAAGAAAAATCCCAACATAGTCAAACTTACTGTAGTGGCTAAATAGTCTCGTTTATACTGTAAGGCTCTTGATGAAAGTAACTTCGCAATCGTATTTTCCTTGAACATAATCTTCAGGAATGCTTCAGACTATTAATTCTACCTTATGGAACATTGGAACATGGAAAATGACAAAGATTAATAGCTCTCTCTCTCTCTCTCTCTCTCTCTCTCTCTCTCTCTCTCTCTCTCTCCTCTCTCTCCCCTCTCTCTCTCTCTCTCCTTCTCTCTCTCCTTCTCTCTCCCCTCTTTTCTCCTCTTCCTCTCTCTGTCTTTCTTTCTCTCTCTCTCCCTCTCGCCTCTCTCTTTTTTTTATCTCTCTGTTTTTCTTTCTCTCTCTGTCTTCCTCGCCCTCTCTGTCTTTCTTTCTTTCCCTTTCTCTCTCTCTTTCTCTCTCCCCCTCTCTCTCTTTCTCTGTCTTTTTGAACATATATTCTTTTATTCTTTTACTTTCTTCAGTCATTTGACTGCGGCCATGCTGGAGCATCGCCTTTAGTCGAACAAATCGACCCCAGGACTTATTCCTTGTAAGCCTACTACTTATTCTATCGGTTTCTTTTGAGAAGTGCTCAAGTAAATGAGACGAGTATAAAAAAAAACTTTGGTCGTAGAACAAACAACAAATTTAAGGTCATCCACTTAACATATCACATCACGAACATTTAATCACATATAAAGAAACAATGCATTTTCTATACATAGAATACGGATGTACAAAATCACAGAATATGAAACAATATTTCATTTAGACAAGCATATAGAAACAAGTGAAAAGTACTGTCTATCGCAATATAAAAAATTAAAAAATTAATACTTCAGCGTCTAAAACAAAAATATTTTTTTACATTATAAAACCTAAAAAATAATAAATATATAAAAATATAAAGA
>NC_142946.1:23263514-23351014 GCF_046866305.1 Octopus bimaculoides
TTGTGGAGTGGGGAACAAACAAAGATGTAAATACACACACACATATACGACGGGATTCTTTCAGTTTCCGTCTACTTAATCCACTCACAAGGCTTTGATCGGCCCGAAGCTCTAGTAGAAGACACTTACCCAAAGTGCCACGCAGTGGTACTGAACCCAGAACCATGTGGTTGAGAAGCAATGTCCTTACCACACAGTCACGCCTGTCATTTTCACAATATCACTTCGCTGCCACTCAACAGGACATAAGACAACAGAGCATAGTTTTCATTGGAGTGTATTCTCTACCGCAACTCCCAATCACCCACTCCAACTGCCCCACTCCAACTGCCCCACTCCAACTGCCCCACTCCACCACAAAAAACAAACAGCAACAACATTCTTTAGAAGCTCTATTATTATTATTATTCATATCAATTTCATTCAACTTAGTTGCCGTCTGTTCGCGAAGAGTTATTGCGTGTTATCTGATAAATATCACTGAAGGAAGTGCCAGGTACTTATTATTCATTAAACAATACACCCCTCACGGACGTGGACAGCCGTTTATTATTATCCAGTGTGACAGCTTTGCTTATTTACGTTGCTAATTGTTGAATGTAGCATTTTGTAGGCAATAGCGTTTGCAGGTTAGATGAATGATAGGAGCCAATCACTGCTTCCTTAAATGATAAGGAACTCTTTGTGTAATAGAACAAATAATATCCATCAATTTGCTTGAAAGTCTCGCATTATCGGTTTTCTCTTCGAAGTTTACATGTTTCGTAGATATATATATGTATATATATATATATATATATATATATATATATATATATATATATATATATATATATATATATATATATATATATATATATATATATATATATATATATATATATATATATATATATATATATATATATATATATATATATATATATATATATATATATATATATATATATATATATATATACATATACAGGCGCAGGAGTGGCTATGTGGTAAGTAGCTCGCTTAGCAACCACATGGTTGCGGGTTCGATCCCACTGCGTGACACTTTGGGTAAGTGTATTCTACTATAGCCTCAGACCGACCAAAGTCTTGTGAGTGGATTTTGTAGACAGAAACTGAAAGAAACTCGTCGTATGTGAAGAGAAAGCCAGGAAGAATGGAAGAATAAGAGAGTCGTACAAAATTTATATATATATATATATGTGTGTGTGTGTGTGTGCGTGTGTGTACTTACATATAAGAGACCAAAGTGTACGCACGTCGCCATATGCATATAAAAAGGAATACAAAAAATGGGGTAAGAACGCAAAGCATCCAGACAGTTAGATGATACAAAAAAGGGATAAGAAAAAACAGGGACGGGTCATTCGGAGTTCTCTTTCCTCAGTCGAGTTCCAGATAATCATTGCAATTTCGGCTGGTTATACTCGAGATTGCTCCAATCTGGCCAGCCCCGATGAAAAATTAAGCTAAGAGCACTAGATTCCTTGGAAAAAAAGTAGCAAATGTATACGGATGGTAGTCGAACCAAGAAAGAAAGGACAGGCTTGGCCGAACACCGGTCACGTGGAGAGAGAGGAGAGAGGTGGAGGCAGAGGGATAGAAGAATTAGGGAGGGACCATTTGCTGCTTCCTTCCAAGGAATCTAGTGCTCTTAGTTTTCCTTAGGGCTGGCTTGATTGGAGCAATCTCGAGTATAACCAACCGAAATTGCAAAGATAATCCGGAACTCGACTGAGGAAAGAAAACTCCGAATGACCCGACCTTGTCTTTTCTTGTCCCTTTTTTATATCATCTGTTTGGATGTTTTGCGTTCTTGTCCCATTTTTTGTATTCCTTAATATATATATATATATATATATATATATATATATATATATATATATATATATATATATATATATATATATATATATATATATATATGGCGGCGTATGTACACTTTGGTCTCTTATTTGTAAGTACACACACACACACATACATACATACTTACATACATACATACACACACACACACACACACACATATATATATATATATATATATATATATATATATATATATATATATATATATATATATATATATATATATATATATATATATGTTAATTCTCTATATGAAGTATTAACAGTAACTGCACGATAAAGTGTAGTATATTGCCACTTAAGTGTGGCTGACCCCTAGGGGTGGATGTTACTGTTGCTTTTAGCCCCAGGAGGACATCTCCTCCAGCTGGCTTATCGACACACGACTGTGTCCTGTTTGCCAAGGGAGTTATCCCTCTCACCTCGGCCAGCAGCACGAACGTATCCGGATTTCAGGGTTATTTCCCTTCGTCGGCGTTCGACAGCTGATGACCTTGGTGAGAGAGACAAATCTGGCAAACCTTATATCTTCTTTTCCAGTGGCATTCTTCACTGATATTGAAAAGGTGAAAACAAGCAATGTTAATTCTCTATATGAAGTATTAACAGTAACTGCACGATAAAGTGTAGTATATTGCCACTTAAGTGTGGCTGACCCCTAGGGGTGGATGTTACTGTTGCTTTTAGCCCCAGGAGGACATCTCCTCCAGCTGGCTTATCGACACACGACTGTGTCCTGTTTGCCAAGGGAGTTATCCCTCTCACCTCGGCCAGCAGCACGAACGTATCCGGATTTCAGGGTTATTTCCCTTCGTCGGTGTTCGACAGCTGATGACCTTGGTGAGAGAGACAAATCTGGCAAACCTTATATCTTCTTTTCCAGTGGCATTCTTCACTGATATTGAAAAGGTGAAAACAAGCAATGCTAATTCTCTATATGAAGTATTAACAGTAACTGCACGATAAAGTGTAGTATATTGCCACTTAAGTGTGGCTGACCCCTAGGGGTGGATGTTACTGTTGCTTTTAGCCCCAGGAGGACATCTCCTCCAGCTGGCTTATCGACACACGACTGTGTCCTGTTTGCCAAGGGAGTTATCCCTCTCACCTCGGCCAGCAGCACGAACGTATCCGGATTTCAGGGTTATTTCCCTTCGTCGGCGTTCGACAGCTGATGACCTTGGTGAGAGAGACAAATCTGGCAAACCTTATATCTTCTTTTCCAGTGGCATTCTTCACTGATATTGAAAAGGTGAAAACAAGCAATGTTAATTCTCTATATGAAGTATTAACAGTAACTGCACGATAAAGTGTAGTATATTGCCACTTAAGTGTGGCTGACCCCTAGGGGTGGATGTTACTGTTGCTTTTAGCCCCAGGAGGACATCTCCTCCAGCTGGCTTATCGACACACGACTGTGTCCTGTTTGCCAAGGGAGTTATCCCTCTCACCTCGGCCAGCAGCACGAACGTATCCGGATTTCAGGGTTATTTCCCTTCGTCGGTGTTCGACAGCTGATGACCTTGGTGAGAGAGACAAATCTGGCAAACCTTATATCTTCTTTTCCAGTGGCATTCTTCACTGATATTGAAAAGGTGAAAACAAGCAATGTTAATTCTCTATATGAAGTATTAACAGTAACTGCACGATAAAGTGTAGTATATTGCCACTTAAGTGTGGCTGACCCCTAGGGGTGGATGTTACTGTTGCTTTTAGCCCCAGGAGGACATCTCCTCCAGCTGGCTTATCGACACACGACTGTGTCCTGTTTGCCAAGGGAGTTATCCCTCTCACCTCGGCCAGCAGCACGAACGTATCCGGATTTCAGGGTTATTTCCCTTCGTCGGCGTTCGACAGCTGATGACCTTGGTGAGAGGGGCTAAAAGCAACAGTAACATCCACCCCTAGGGGTCAGCCACACTTAAATGGCAATATACTACACTTTATCGTGCAGTTACTGTTAATACTTCATATAGAGAATTAACATTGCTTGTTTTCACCTTTTCAATATCAGTGAAGAATGCCACTGGAAAAGAAGATATAAGGTTTGCCAGATTTGTCTCTCTCACCAAGGTCATCAGCTGTCGAACACCGACGAAGGGAAATAACCCTGAAATCCGGATACGTTCGTGCTGCTGGCCGAGGTGAGAGGGATAACTCCCTTGGCAAACAGGACACAGTCGTGTGTCGATAAGCCAGCTGGAGGAGATGTCCTCCTGGGGCTAAAAGCAACAGTAACATCCACCCCTAGGGGTCAGCCACACTTAAGTGGCAATATACTACACTATATATATATATATATATATATATACGACTCTCTTTTCTTTCATTCTTGCTTTCTTTCTATTATCAGCCCCTTCACACTTCGTTCTTTCCACGCTTTTTTCTTTCGTTCCCCTTCTCTCACATTTCCTGGTTTTCTCTTCATTCTCGCCTTCCCTCCTTTTTCACTTCACCCTGTCCCTTTTCTTTTTTCTCGTCCTTCCCTACTTCTTCTATCCCTTTGCCTCTAATTCTCTCCTCTCCCACCACGTGACCGCCGTTCGGCCAAGCCGGACCTTTCTTTCTTAGTTCGACTACCATCCGTGCAACATCTATATTTCTCTCCATGACTGTCATCTCTTATGTCCCTGCCATAAGGCTTCACTTCCACCAATGCCAGCTTAATTTAATTCATCCTTAGTCGAAAGACACCTGTTGCTTATGTCCTGTTACTTGCATTTGTATTTGTATACCATTTCTCCGTTTTTTTTTCCGTCCTTGTTTTCGTATACATTCGCTGCTTTCTTCCAAGGAATCTAGTGCTTTTAGCTTAGTTTTTCCTTGGGGCTGGCCAGATTGGAGTAATCACAAGTATAACCAGCCGAAATTGCAAAGATTATGTGGAACTTGACTAAGGAAAGAAAACTCCGAATGACTCGTCCTTGTTTTTTCTTGTCCCTTTTTTGTGTCATCTGTCTGGATGTTTTGCGTTCTTGTCCCATTTTTGTATTCCTTTATATATATGTATATATATATGTATATATATATGTATATATATATATATATATATATATATATATATATATATATATATATATATATATATATATATATATATATATATATATATATATATATATATATGAAAGACAGATGATGGAACTGTTAAAATAACAGTTCCGCAATGTATCTACCCATTTCGTGTAAAGCAAAGCAGCCAAACAAAGGATATATCTTCATTTATATAGAAGATCAAAAATATAATAACAGATACAAAAAAGAAACGAATACGCAATACAGTAAGCTACCAGGTATAAATCATTCGTTTTATTATATATATATATATATATATATATATATATATATATATATATATATATATATATATATATAGTCGAAAGACACCTGTTGTTATGTGCTGTTATTATTTTTATTGTATTTGTGTAACATTATCCGTTTTTTTTTCGTCTTTGTTTTTGTATACATTCGCTGCTTTCTTCCAAGAAATCTAATGCTCTTAGCTTAGTTTTTCCTTGGGGCTGGCCTGATTGGAGCAATCTCGAGTATGATCAGCCGAAATTGCGAAGATAATCTGGTACTCGACTGAGGAAAGGAAACTTCGAATGACTCGTTCTTGTTTTCTTTGTATCGTCTACCTGGATGTTTTGTTGTCCCATTTTTGTATCACCTAACTGTCCGGGTGTTTTACGTTCTAGTCACATATTGTACTTTATATATATATATATATATATATATATATATATATATATATATATATATATATATACGGATAGAGAATATCACATCTTTAGTTGTTAAATTCACATTACAAAGCCGATAATCGTTTCTCTTATATCGACATATTTAGATACAGAAAATATTGAAATTAATAAATCCGAATATGCATTTATTGGTGTTTGATTGTTTAGTATATTTAACAAAATTCGTTTAAAACTGAGTGACTTATTGATATTTGCCTGGATTTTTTAATCCATTTTTCTCATATATATATATATATACAATGTTTATATACCAAAAAGATTTTATAACATTTTTCTAACATTTCTCTAACATTTTTCTGACATAATTTAAATATATACTTTAACCAAGTAACACAAGCCTTCTGTAGTTTTTTCACTCTTATTATCTTTTATATATATATATATATATATATATATATATATATATATATATATATATATATATATATATATATATACATATTAATATTTAGTAGAAGTAACAGAGTGACTAATGGTCCGAGAGTGTCGTGCATTGGCACTTATCAAACTTTGATAAGCTATCAAAGTTTGATAACACACGAAACTCTCGGACCTTGAGTCAATCTTTTACTTCTACTAAACATTAATGAAAATATACATATACTCATATTCTGAGTTCTACTTTTCCTGTTTTTATCAACATACCTATGAGCACATGTCTTGTTAACTATAAACACTCCTGTCGGTGTGTTTGTTTTGTGTGTGTGTGTGTGTGTGTGTGTGTGTGTGTGTGTGTGTGTGTGTGTGTGTGTGTGTGTGTGTGTACAGTAGTTTTCTCTTCTGCTTATATTATGATGTTGTTTCAATATTTTTCAAATATTGGTTATAAATATAGTACTTGTTTTTGTACCTGGTTTGCTGTGTTAATTATATTGACGTAATGACTCTCCTTAGATCGTACTTCCTTTTTTTTCTTTTTATTGCTAATTCTAAGCCAGCCAGGGTCAAAGCAAAGGGCACCATACAGGCTCCTCCCCCCACCCCATATTCAATGTATTTAGCATCACATCATCCATATAGATTTTACATACACAAATGAATCAAATAAGAACAAATATGCAAGACTTTTTTTCAAGTTTAAAATGCGACATTGTTTTTGTCATCTACATTCCACTCATATAAATACATAAAACAGGATACGTTAGCACACACACACGCACACACACACATACACACACACATACACAGGTTCATCCATTACCCTCTTCCACATCGACACGTCAAACAGCACAAGCTCACACACACGCCTGCCTTCCCTCTTCCAATGCGACAGGAGTGTTTACAGTTGACAAGACAAGTGCTTTCAAAACCTGTTTTCTGATGGGATAAAAAATTTTCACGGAAATAGACGAAGATAATGGCAACTCTGAGACTGAATACGAGTACATGCATGCATGCATGCATACATACATACATACATACATACATACATACATACATACATACATAGCCTATAGATAGATAGATAGATAGATAGATAGATAGATAGATAGATAGATAGATAGATAGATAGACATGTAGGACTTCGTTTGGCCCTACCTGCCTGAGATTCGAAACCAAATCCACGTGCCTGTTGGTCGTCAAGCAAGCGGGAAATCCTTCGTTTGCATCTCCACACCGGATGATTAAAGGGAAACACCTGAACTCCAAGGACTTGGGATCTATTTTAAAACGGGGGCCACAGTTTTCATTAATGTTTTACGTAGTGTTTTTGGTACCGAAAGACTTTCAAACTTCGTATACTTATCTATTTTGTGTTATAGAACAGAAAAATATTTTTGTATTCGAATTTATTTCATTTAAAAAATTGTCTTATTTCGATAATTTCAACCAATCACTGACAAGTATTCAGTTGTTTACATTTACTCCTTTGGCTGATTAAGCGGTGTAAAGCGTATTTAAACTCCATAGCTTCGTTTTATTTGTTTTTTTCATTTTAAATTTGCTTTTTTCATTTTCTTTTTTTTTCTTCGTTTTATTTGCTTTTTTCTTTTTAAATTTGCTGTTTTATCCTAACCCTAACCCTAACCCTAACTCTAACCCTAGGGTTAGGGTTAGGGTTAGGGTTAGGGTTAGCCTATAATAGAAAGGTTTATTAGCTACTGCCAATATGCTTCAGCCATTTTTTGACAAGGAAATAATAATTTTATCACCGATAGAATTGTTTCAGAATCGTTTGTTTATGTAGTCGGCACTTAATGTATATCGACTGAATGGACGTCAGTAATTGGTTGAAATTACAGAAATACGACAACTTTAACATGGAATAACTTAGGGATTTATTTTTTTTTTTTAAGAATACTAAGAGAAAAAGATGTTTTATATGACACATTCTACCAGTGTTCCAAGTTTCAAAGTGTTTCGTTAAGAAAATACTGTGGCCCCCGTTTTAAAATAGATCCAGGACTTGTGCTGGTCACAGAAAGGTCAGTCCTTTGTTTAGGATTTGATCTACATTCCTGGCCATAAATATATAAACGGAGGCCATTTACTTTCTCGCCCTCTTTTGTGTCAGCCATGACCAGGAGCAACACTTCCGTCCGTCCTTCACTCGCCATACGAAGAGAAGCTTTCGGCTGAAATCATGAAAGGACGATGCTACCGTTACCCTTTCTAACTCTCTTGTTAGCATAGTGCATTCCCTACACTTTCTCTCTCTACTAGCAGAAAGCAACATCCACAGTATCGACTACCAACCAGCAGCCGAACCTTTTGTTACTGTCACTACGATTATTGCTGTCTTACTAATCACTAGTCGGGCAAATAAAAAAATGTAAATAATATTCCTTCCTTTTTTTGTGTGTTATTCTTCAATGTTCTTCACTTGTTTCTCAGTCGTGATAATCTCAAGCGCTACAGCTACACGCTACCTTTGGTAGACGGCTACAACATACCAAGCCAAAGCATAACATTAGCCGCTACAATTAGCGACCCCGAGCTAAAGAATTGCAGCCTTTGCTTGAACCGTCTTCACATCTATCGATTACATTTGGTAACCCCTACTGCAAGAATTACAGCTTTCTGATTCTACATAGCACATCATTTCGCTGCATCGCATGACCTCGTGAAAACACTTATAGCCTTCACGTCATGTCCGTCACATCGAAGACAAGAATAACGACTTTCACTACACACAATTTTCGTTTCGACTGTCACACAAGACGAAGGAAAAGAACTCGTCGACACAATGGACACCCACAATTCATTTTCGATCTGCCAGAGAATGCACTACAACCCGATGCACAGATCCACCAGAGAAACCGCTGACATAAGTAAATACAGCATTTCCAACAGCTATCCGACCAAGAACTAACTGGATAAATCTATAGAAGCCCACACAAGCAATGTTTTCGACAGCCACAGACTGCTCGATCAAATCCTGCATTTAACCTGCATGCCACTCAAACTCTCATACATAGACTTGAACTTTCTTTGCATGCACCATTTCAAATGCTACTTTTTAGCTTTTCAGGACCAGGACAACTTTCTAGCCAAGTTTGTCATTTCTGCTTATTTCATTCTGTTTTGTTTGCACTGTACACCTTCATTTATTTACACGTAACACTCAATTCCGCGACGATTCGTTTCACTAAAACAAACTGAATTCAAATGCATATGTTTTTGAATGTTCTATATTTTTATAATGTTTTTCTCGTTGGCCATTGGCATTGCACATTTCATATATAATGATCAAAGACATCATTTGCTTCTTTAGTAGTGTTTTTAAAGACGTTGTGTGAGGATGATGAAAAATGTGTTTTGGCGTTGTAGGTAAGTTTTAAGATACACAGTTTTAGAGTTTGGTTTTGTGAGGTACGGGTAGACAGACATCTTAAAGCCGAATGGTGACCTTGTATATTTACTTTCTTTTAGAATTAAGATTAATCTGTTGCCATAAAAATTAAGATTTATAAATGCTGGATGAAGTGTAAGTGGAGATAAAACATTTTTCTTTTCTCAGTGACCATTACACAACTGCCACAACTCCTATTGTTATATCCACTGTGTTTTCTATTTCTAACGATCGAATTACTTTCCAACTGACGTAGACGGCTGACGCTTAAAGGCTGTGTCTTAGAATTAATCATAGAAGCAAAGAAATAAGGTATTGGAAACCAAATATAAGTTAAAGCCGAGATTAAATTATGACAATCGTTGGAATATAGTTTACTTTAATATCTATCTGTGTATATATAAGCCAGGCTTATATAGAGACGATAAACTTAAAAGACGGGATTAGAGCAATCCAGATAAAATAAACGCTGAATGGTCTATAAAACAAATATTTATTCATGTTTCTAACGACAGCAACCACAAACAATCAATATGTGACTTGCTACCAAGACAGAGTTATCTCTAGTGCTAAATATCTAATCGTAATTTCAAAACAAGTATGTAATTTAAACTGTTAATTTAATGTTTAAATAACCTAACTTAAGTTGTGGAAACGATGTGAATTTCTTAAATTATTTGAAGTTTTCTTATTCAATTATGTATTTATCGAAAATGTACGTTCTGCCTCTAAATAAAATATATAGAATGCTGACATCTAGTTTCGTTTCCCTCTATCAAAATTATTTATTCTTTAATTGATTGTTGTTGTTGGCACTCCGTCGCTTACGACGTCGAAGGTTCCAGTTGTTCCGATCAACGGAACAGCCAGCTCGTGAAATTAACGTGCAAGTGACTGAGCACTCCCCAGACACGTGTACCCTTAATGTAGTTCTCGGGGATATTCAGTGTGACACAGAGTGTGACAAGGCTGACCCTTTGGATTACAGGCACAACAGAAACAGGAAGTAAGAGTGAGAGAAAGTTGTGGTGAAAGAGTACAGCAGGGTTTGCCATCATCTCTTGCCGGAGCCTCGTGAAGCTTTAGGTGTTTTCGCTCAATAAACACTCACAACGCCCGGTCTGCGTATCGAAACCGCGATCCTATGACCACGAGTCCGCTGCCCTAACCACTGGGTCATTGCGCCTCCACTGCCATATGTCTATCTAATCAGTATCAATATGCACTATATCAACATAATGGAGCATGCCAGATGAAGGATGCCATTGTTAACAAATGTCATCATCATTTTTTTATGCGAGAGACCGATATGTACTTAATTAATTATCAGATTGCACTTTTGGTTTTCTGTACTCATTGACGTATGCCAGTCGCGAGTGGGGTGCACCGGACGGCACTGCCCCCTCAATTTTCAATGGTGCACTCTCAGATTTACAGTGTTACACTTATTTCGAAACTCCACTTCAGCATTATTACAAATAAGTGCCCAACCAGAATATTCTGAAGAACCTTCAGGCACCAAAGTCTGGCGACGGGCCTGAATGTTGGCACACGACAACATTAATATGGTATATATAACTGGGAGCAATGACGTACATCTATCTAGCCGATATCAATATTGTACTGTAGATAGATAGATAGATAGATAGATAGATAGACAGATAGAAAAATGGCTGGATGGATGGATGGATGGATCCGGCATCACTATTGTATATATATGTGTGTTTATATACATATATGTATATACGTGTGTATATATATATATCAATATGTGCGTGTATATGTGTGTGTGTGCGTGTGTGTGTGTGTGTGTGTGTGTGTGTGTGTGTGTGTGTGTGTATGTGTGTGTGTGTGTGTGTGTATATCGAAGGTCGGCGATTGTCGTACGCTGAGGACAGGTAAATACCTAGAAACTCGAGTCATTTCTCCAAATACAATGTTTATATACCCAAAAATTTTATAACATTTTTCTGACATAATTTAAATATATACTTTAACCATGTAACACAAGCCTTCTGTAGTTTTTTCACTCTTGTTTATCTTTTATATATATATATATATATATATATATATATATATATATATATATATACGTGTGTATATATATGTGCGTGTGTGTGTGTGTGTGTGTATCTTCACTTTATAAGAAAGCAAAAAGAAATTTTAGGCATATTTAGCTAGTATTCCTAGCAGTTCGAGTTCCTTTGTTAGTACTGATATCTATATATTTACCAGTTAATCTACAAATTAATTTCGTTGCTATTATGCAAAAGTTTCGTAAGTCCAAAACGTTGCTTTTTTCAGAAAACGAAAAAATAGTTTGACCATTCTATAGCAAAACCGTTGTACTATACTTTGACAATTTTTAATTTCTTGGCAATTGAAGCAGCTGGAAATACAATAGTTTGACGAAAAGAACCGGCTACTGCAAGCAAAAATAAATATTCTTTTCTACTCAAGGCACAAGGTCCGAAATTTCTGGGGAGGGGGCCAGTCGATTAGATCGACCCCAGTACGCAACTGGTACTTAATATATCGATCCCGAAAGGATGAAAGGCAAAGTCGACCTCGGCGGAATTTGAACTCAGAACGTAATGGCCGGAACGTGATTTAGTGATTTCGGATTTTCATGTCGACTATCTTAATCCTCATCAGCGATTCTTAACGCCTAGGGTTAAACTCAACTACCGCGGTTTTTATCATATATATATATACATACATACATACATTATCTACATTTGATGGATATCTGACGCCATTATTTACATTTGACGGATATTTGACGCCATATGGCGTAGTGATTAAGAGCGTGGGCTACCAACCTCAAGATTCCGAGTTCGATTCCAGGCAGTGACCTGTATAATAATAATAATAATAATAAAACCAACCACAACAACATCGAAAAATACCTTAGGAATGAGAACCCAGGTTCGAAATTTCTCCAAGGCACCTGATGAAGGCTGGAGGGTATATCAGCCGAAACATTGTGTTAACAACAAACAAGATGAGAACAAATATCCGTCAAATGTAAATAATGTAAATAATGTACATAATCCCTCATCTCTTAAATATAGAACTGTATTATATATATATATATATATATATATATATATATATATATATATATATATGTATATGTATATATGTACGTAAGTATGTATGGATAGATAGATAGATAGATAGATAGATAGATATACAGTAAGCTTCTTTTAGTTTCCTTCTACCAAATCAACTCACAAGGTTTTGGTCGGCCTGGTGCTATAAGTAGATGACACTTGCCGAGATGACACGCAGTGGGACTGAACCCGGAACTATGTGATTGGGAAGCAGGGTTTTTATCACACATATATACATAGATGCCTGTATGTATATTTCGGTTTTATGTCATATGAGAAAATTGTCAGTTGGACAGGTGAACTGAAAATTAGTTTACCGTTACATATGGGATTGAATAAATAAATATATATTAATCATTACGTAAATATTAGCACAGACTATCAGTAAATGTTATGGTTGGGGAAAAAAACTAGAACTGAAAGAAAAACAAGCTTAATTTGATTTGAAAATTTCTAGTTTCTAATGCCCTCACCGACACTCAAATATGCACTTGTTGTAAAAAGAAAAGTTCGAATAAATAAATAAATAAATAAATAAATAAACTAAACTTTTTAGGTTATTTTCATTTCGCTCATCAATGTAAAAAAAATCCATGACTATGAAAAATGTTTTTATAAAGTATCATATTAGTTTCAAATTTTGGTACAAGGTCAGCAAGTTTGAGGGGCAGGGAGTCCATTACATTGACCCTCGTGTTCAACTGGTATTTATTTTATCGACCTCGAAAGGTAAAGTCGACCTCGACGGAATTTGAACTCAGAGAGCGTAAAGGTGGACTAAATGCCGGTAAGCATTTTTGCCCGGGGTGCTAACGATTGTGCCACCTCGCAGCCTTCATAAAGAAGCGTACTAAACGGATCATTATATCGTGTGAATAGTCTTCTAATCCTTTCTACTATAAACATTAGGCCTGAAATATGAGGTAGGAGCTAGTCGATTACATCGAGTCCGGTACTTAGCTGGTGTCTATTTTATAGATCGCGAAAGGATGAAAGCAAAGTCGATTAGGGCAAAATTTAAATTCAAAACGTAAAGCCTGAATGTTTATTCAGGCTGAGCGTTTTGTTCGGTTCGTTAACGATTCTACCAACTCGTCGCTTTATGGTTTCAAATATTAGCACTAGGCCAACAATTTTTGTAGGAGGGGACTAGTCGATTACATCGACACTAGTTCTCATTTGGTACTTATTTTATGGACCATGAGAGAAAAAATGAAGTCCACCTCGGAAGAATTTGAACTCAAAGCATAAAGCCGGAAGAAATACCGCTATGCATTTTTATCCGACGTATGAACGTTTCTGCTAGCTTGTTGTTTTATAATAATAATGATGGAGAAGACGACGCATGAGCGTTCAGCTTTTGCTGAACGACCTGCACAAATGATTTGTTTATAGGGATCAAATGTTCGTGCCGCACATTAGTTCACTTTCTTCCCACTTCGGCGTTGTCAGAACAGGAGCACTGTGCACTACGCGTCAGGTGTCAAAGGGATCGCAAAGCAACGTGAGGTGAAGTGTTTTGCTCAAGAACACAACATATCACCTGGTCTAGAAATTGAAATAATATTTGTAATAATAATAATAATCCTTTCTATTAAAGGCACAAGGCCTGAAATTTGGGGGAGGAGGATAATCGATTACATCGACCCCAGTACTCAACTAGTACTTAATTTATTGACCCCTAAAGGATGAAAGGCAAAATGGACCTCGGTGGAATTTGAACTCAGAATGTAGCAACGGGCGAAATACCGCTAAGCATTTCGTCCAGCCTGCTAACGATTCTGCCAGTTTGCCACATTAATAATGATGATGATGATGATGTCCTGATACAGTACCAAACACTGGCTCTCATGGCTTCTGATCTTAACTGATCGGAAGTGTTATTATGTAGATGTTTTTTTCTTGGTATGAAAGATAGGTTACAGCAAATATTCTGCTCAGTACCACAGATTTGCTTGTCAGTCGCTTGACCTTGACCACTTGAGCATGTCCTTTGGTGGCTAACGATATGTGCATCTCTGATCACGAGTAGAAGTAGTGGAGGAGCATCATAGCTATGTGTTGAGGGGAATTCTTTGGAGTTTGAATAATTCACCTCTTTAAACATTGGTGTTTTGTTCAACATCTTTAAACAACCCTTATTCAGGAGGTGGAATACTCGACCTGAAGAAAATTCTAACTGGGCCCCACCTAGGAGGTCATGTGCTGTTTATCTTGATATGAGATCAACATGTCACGCACATATGGTTGTGATGCATGTGTCTGGTGTACCCTTATCAGACGGGCAGACATGATGGCTATATTGGGCTTCGTATATTTTACTCCAGTGTCACTTTGATGGCATGCACTGCTCTCTCACTCAATAATTATGATGATGATGATGATGATGATGAGGATAACAATCCTTTCTACTATAGGCACAAGGCCTGAAATTTGGAGAAAGGGGACTAGTCGATTTCATCAACCCCGGTGCTCAACTTAGCAGCATTTCGTCCGTCTTTACTTTCTGCGTTCAAACTCTACCGAGGCCGACTTTGCTTTTCATCCTTTCGGAGTGGATAAATAAGTATCAGTTGACCACTGGAATTCATGTATTCAACTTGCTCCCTCTCTCGCCATTGTTGGCCTAGTGCGAAAATTTGAAACCAATTTAGAGAATTCTTTACTCCCGGGATTATCGCCCCTTCTCATTTGGAACTGGTCGTAATTGCCGTCAGGCGATAACATACTTTGCCTTCTCTGGAAGCTGAGTAAATTTCAATAAATCAAGAACGTAGAATTTATGCTGTCTGATATCTAATTTTCATTTGTTTGTTTTTATTTGTACATACATGCCACACTGAAGATATCACCCACATCATAAGCAGTTGTCCGAAAATGTCATCACGGTATTATCCACCGATGGGATATGATGTTGTAGTGAGGACACTCTATAATGAAATCCGTCGGAAGGATAACCCCGAAGACAAAGAAATAAAAACCCAAAGTATGGTAGAAGCCATAGCCACTCGTGATAAAAAGGAGTACTGGTGGAATGTCCCAGTGAAGACCGCAACAAAATATAAGCACAACATGCCTGATCTGATTATTTGAGATAGAGAGAAGAGAAATTGTGTACAGTTGTGGAAATTAGCTGCCCAGCGGATGTTAACATAAAGCTGAAGATCAGTGAAAAAGAGAATACCTACGCTGAACTATTGAGAAATCTGCAGTTACTCTATCCAGATTACAAGTTCAGGTTTATACCTGTAATTATTGGGGCCCTGGGATATGTGACAATGCCAATCTTGAGAAATTAGGCTTCTCAAAACCAGAAAGGAGAAAGCTAATTCGAAGACTACAAATCCAATCTACCACTGGAACTGTAAAAATCTGTGAAACTTTCCAGAAGTTTATCATTTAAATATATATGAGCATGTCTAGATATGCAACTATATGCATGAGAATATATAGACATACAAATTTGCACATACATAATACATACATACATGCATGCGTACAGACAAAAATACCCTGTTGCTGATGTTGAAATTTCAATTAAGGAGCCTTGGATCTAGGTTAGAAACTGGTTCTTTCTCTATTGGCAAGAAATCTTGAAATAAACTGAATAATGACGTACATACATACATACATACATACATACATACATACATACATACATACACGCGCGCGCAACACACACACACACACACACACACACACACACACACACACACACACACACACACACACACGGGAGCTACATATTATTAAAGCTTATGATTTGAAAAATGCTGAATAATTTCTCTTTTTCTATGTATGTATGTAATATATCAATTTAATACTTTAATCCGACTTAATCCGCCTCTTACTTTAACACCACCACCTGGTCGTATGACACTTTTATAGAAATCATTCTGTTGCAAGCATTCAAGCTAGGTATCCCGGCTGAGGATAACTTCCTTCCGTTCACAGAAGCCTTAAAAAGGGTCATGATCATAACCCTTTTTCCTTCGGATATACCATTAAAATGTATGTATAGTGGTAAGGACACTTTCACATCTTCAATGTAAAGCAGTTCATAACATTAACCAAAGACTAAATACAACGGGATGTATAATTCAGTCTAACTCAATTACATTGGTTTCAAATTTTGGTACAAAGCCATCAATTTTAGGGGAGGGGTAAGTCTATTATATCCACCCCACTGCTTAACTGATACTTATTTTATCGACCCTGAAATGAGGAAAGGCAAAGTCGACCTCGGTGGAATTTGAACTCAGAATGTAAAAACTGACGAAATGCCGCTAAGCATTTGCCCGGCGTGCTAACGATTCTGCCAGCTCACCGCTTTATAACTCATTTTTATTAACCACAAAATTATCCATCCATCTTTTCCACCTGTTATTCTTAGGAGATTTATGGGTAGAGTTCTCGGGCAACTCCTCCATAAGGTCCTATCGGAACCAACCGTCATCACACTTTCCGGCTGGATTCGCAAGTGCGACCAGATGAAACTAAGGATATAATCCAGACATCTTATTCATGGTCTACACCCTAGGTCTCTTTCCGATTGACTCGGCTAGAAGAACCTGTCTTGCGATAATTTATTGTGGCATTCTGAACATATGTCTCTTGTACTGGAGCTGTGATCTCTCAATGCAGAGAAGTAATGGTTGAAAGTGAATAGATTCCCTGGGCAGAATTCTGCTTTAAGCACATCATATAACCCCTCAGAGCTTTTCTCTTTTTTTTTTTTGTGGTGGGAGATATTTTCAGAAATTTTTGCGAATTTGTGTTCTACACACGGGAATTCATACGACTATGCAAAAACCAAAAAAAAAAAAATTGTGTGAGTTAAGGGACATTTAGCTGTTATTTTTAGCACGTCTCACGACCACCTTATACCGTCCTCATTTGTTTGTCATTCTGACGTATTGATGTTTTTCAAAACCTTTATCCCCATAAACACATTTAATTGTCTATTGCTGGATTTAGGCCAAAAGTTCGGACTGTCCGTATTTTAAACTGTGATTTTGAAAAAATCGAAAAATTTTTTTTTAAATTCTAATTTCGAAAAAACTAAATAAAATTTTTTTCACAATCATATGAATTCTCGTTTGTAGAACATAAATTCAAAAAAATTTCAGAAAATTTTCGGAAAAAAAAAAGTTGAGGAGTTTATATGGCGTGCTAAAAGCAGAATTTTGTCATTCCCTGATCACCGAGCTCCGTACTCTGTCGAATAACGTTACTTCAGAGAACCTTTGGGTGAACCACATTTCGGTCTTTGTATTCGCTATCGTAAAAGAGTTCGATCACAAAATTATAACAAATTAAAATGCTTGATGACTAACCAAAAATGAAACATCTACGATCAAGGATCAGTGACTTAAGCTAAAATTGGTGGCATGACCACGTGATCTGTTTATGACTGAAACAAGACAACAAAAACAAATGTTTTTTTTCTTCTTTTTTTTTCTTTAGAAAAGAGTAACAAAAAGACAATTCATAAGGATTTATACGAGGCAAGAACTGTGATTTATTTGCGAATACAAACTTAATGATTAACACGTATAAAAAAAACGAGTGCTACATAATTCATTGACCGAGTAGGACTTAACAGTTTTTATTCTGAAATAAATTTCTACCTTTAACCATGCTATGAATTTGGTTTTTCTTTTCTTTTTTAGTTATTTTGAAATTTATTAATGTGGCGAGCTGGTGGAATCGTTAGCTCTTCGGATAAAATACTTCGCGGCATTTCTTCTGACTCTTTACGTTCTAGGTTCAAATTCTACCGAGGTCAACATGGCATATCAGTCTTTTTTTTTAAAAGTCGATAGAAGTACCAACAGATCACCGGGGCTGATGTAATTGACTTAAGCGTCCCCAACCTTTCGAGTTCTTTTACAGGACTTCGAAAAATTGAAGGACTGCTACCATAAAAGTATGTGAATTTGACAGGAGAATATGTTGAATAAAATCATAATTAACTGATCCTCCCGTTTTTACTTTTACCCAAAACCAGGAACTTTTCATCATCCCCTTGCACACACACCTATGTATTCGGTAATTTTACAAACACTGAAGCGACGATTTTCACAGATCAACTCAAAATATCAGGGTTGTTTCTCCTGCTTTTCTTGACCAGACTTGACCGTCATACTAATGAATATATCCCATAGATGTAATTATAATCAATCTAAATTACTTGGTCCACTTCATTATGCAGATAGACATTCACTTGACCTCTTGAAAACAGTCTAATCGTTCGTATCTAAATTTTACACTTCAGTTCGTTCATTTACAATCTGATTACCTTCAACTTCCTAAATTTAATACAGTTTACATATCTTGCCAGGATTTCATCCCAGAACATTATATTAGCGCGTCCTAGAACTATCAATGAATAAAGACTCCTGATGATGTTCGGAAATGCATTGAAGAAAATATATTCCTGAAAAATGATATTTAATAATTCAGAAATACAATTCTACACTAAAACATATATAAGTAATGTTTTGCCACTTCAACATGGCTGTTCCGTACGGAACTACGTTACTTCCATTTTTTTAAACCCAGGAGGACATCTCCAACTGGCTAACGACACAACCTGTGTCCGATATATTACGATCAGGGGAACGAACTCCTACCATCTCATGGTGACAAGACCAGCAGACCAGTCTGGTTTCAGAGCGATTCCCTTCGTCAGTACTGGAAACCTGTCTGCTAAACATGGTAGCCGTTCGTCCTAGCTCGCAGTATTTAGAAAAACAAACAACATTCAACCGCTGATTTTGCAACAAAGTAGCTAGTTCTAAAATCTCTATAAGAGATACAAGTAGGAACAATACTGAAAAGTAATGTTTGTTGCCGCTTCAATATGGCTGTTCTGTACAGAAATTCGTTACTACCATCTGAAGAAGATATCCTCCTGGAGTTAAAAAAATGGTAGTAACGTCGTTCCATACGGAACAGTTATGTTGAAGTGCCAACTAACATTAATCTTCAGTATTGTTACTACTTACACTTTTATAGAGATTTTAGATCTAGCTACTTTGCTTATACATACATACATACATACATACATACATACATACATACATACATACATACATATATGTCAAATAAAATGAGACAGCAAAGCCGAGGCAGTGTGAAATTTCTAGGACATTTATAAAGAGAAAGGTAGTCTTACAGCTGTTTCAGGTATATAAAAGATATTCCATCATCAGAGACGATGAGAGAGTTCAATAGAAAGAAATAGTAGAGTTCAATATAAGAAGTTATTTTGGAAAGGGAGAGATATAAGAAGTGTACAAGAAAATATGAGAAAAAAATATATGTTGAATGTTAAAGTTGTTGTTCCATTATCCAAGGAATGAACTGTGTACAACGGGTAAAGAGGTTTCTTGTTCATGGTATATAAATTCCGATAGGAGTTCATATTTTGTGATTACAACTGGATAGTGTGCAGATATTAATTCCATGTGCTATTCATTCAAAGGTATCTTGTAGTGTAATGGAACAGCAACTTTAACATTCAACATATTTTTTTTCTCATATTTCGTATACTTCCGATATCTCTCCCTTTCCAAAACAACTCCTTATATTGAACTCTACTATTTCCTTCTATTTAACTCTCTCATATCGTCTTTGATGATGGGATATCTTTTATATCCCTGAAACAGCTGTAGGAAAACCTTTCTCTTTATAAATGCCCTAGAAATTTCACACTGCCTTGGTTTTGTTGTTTCATTTTATTTAACATATATATACGCTCTCACACGACGTGCATTAGACTCCTCACGCATACTATTATCGAACCGGGAGTCTAATAGCGACCCTTCCGTAGCACTTACATAGCCATACCTACCTTTTGGGTCTTCTGGATACCAAAACCTCTCATATGTATTATATATGTATATATAGGCGCAGGCGTGACTATGTGGTAAGAAGCTTGTTTCCCAACCACATGGTTCAGAGTTCAATCCCACTGCGTGGCATCTTGGGCAAGTGTTTTCTTCAGTTGCCTCGGGCCGACCGATTTGTGAGTGGATTTGATAGACAGAAACTGATAGGTCGAAATGTGTGTGTGTGTGTGTGTGTGTGTGTGTGTGTGTGTGTGTGTGTGTGTGTGTGTGTGTGTGTGTGTGTGTGTGTGTGTGTGTGCGTGCGTGTGTGTGTGTGTTTCTCCCACATCACTGCTTGACAACCTGTGTTGGTGTATTTACGTCCCCGTAACTTAGTGGTTCAGCAAAAGAGACCGATAGAATAAGTACTAGGCTTTAACATAAGTGCTGGGGTCGATTTGTTCGACTAAACAAACCTTTCAAGGCGGTAATCCAGCATGGCCGCGGTCAAATGACTGAAACAAATAAAAGAATAAAAGAAAGTAAAAGAATATAAAAGAAATATGTTTTTAGTTTGGCAGAATTAATCATGGAGAATAAATCCAGTCTTTTTTTGATGACTGATCTCGCCCAAAGGTTACCCAACGCTCCCCTTATGTTTGTATTTTAAATTGATTTGCACCGAAGCAGACAATAGTTAGCTTAACCACTCCAGTAATTATCAATTTCTAATCAGACATGTAGGAAACGTTCTCTCTTGTTCCACCATTATCTTATCTAAACGAACGAACGGTTTAATAATTATAACTGTAATTTATCATTTTCTTTCATTAGTATTATCGGTATGAACAATAAAACAATAAGGTAGGAACTAACATACTTAATATAGTGACTCAGAGCATTTTAATTATTTCAAACTACACCCTTAGTGACGAGATAAAAATATCATTAACTTAATAGTTAATTTAGCAGATAGTGAAAAAGATAAATAGATGTTAATTCTGTTTTTTAGAATTTACGGGACACAAATCATGTCCAAGCTGGAAAAGTCGCTAAATACAAGTGATTTTGAAACATTTGTATATTACTTATGGTTCATCATTGTATATTAACATTAGCTAATCAATCGACCACAGACGAAAAGCAATGGAGATGTCGGTAAAATTCGAACTCAAAAATAGAATGTCGAAAGAAAATGCTGTGAAGAGTAGAAGACCCTACCAACTCCCTGTATGCTGACCTCCAGATCTCACTTAAATTCAAGCTCCTTTCACACTGGTTCGCGAACAGTGTGTTGCAAGGAGTATCTGAATGCATCGCGAATATTTAAAAACTACGATGGGGTGCTGAAAAGTTCCTGGCTTTAAGAGTGTCGCGAAAAGCCTGGTTGGAGGCCCAACCTTCCTAGTTCTTTTACAGGACCTAGAAAAACTGAAGGACCGCTACAGTGTGTGAATCTGAGAGGGGAATACGTTGTCTAAAATCATAATTAAGTGATCCTCCTGTGTTTTCTTTTTCACAAAACCAGGAACATTTCAGCACTCCAGCTCTTCGAAACGCCTGTGTTAGAATGGTGGCAGCTGATGAAGGAAAATGTTCTCTATGTGGCCTGTGTGTTTTCTGTACTCTGGTTGTTATTATTTTTTTGTCTACGTTTTGTTTGCAACGTCCTGTACCCAGATATGCACCTATATATACAGGTAGATGTAGGTATGCACATACTTGTACGTATATATGCATATACTCATTTATTATTTGTTTTATATATATATATATATATATATATATATATATATATATATATATAAAAACTAGCAGAAATACCCGGCTTTGCCCGGGTTAAAGAGAATATTGAAATCTAAAAACGCCGTCTAGACTACGCAACCCACAACTGTTAGTAGCTACGATACCATATTTCTACATTAATAACTCTCCAATCCATGCCAGCATGGAACATAGACATTAAGTGGAATGCCAGTCTCTCATCTAGGAGGGCCTTGAAATCAATGTTACCAACTGGGGACTATGTGTGTCGCAGTGATAATAAAAAGACCCAAAGGAGGTCTGCAACGAAATAATTTTACTCAACACTTTGCAAGTGAATCAGTGGAGGCAAAGATGCGTCTCATTTACTTGACAATTTATGCACCACATTGCAGAAATCACAATGTAAGTATATCTGAAAGGGTAGTCTTACACCGTTGTACCGTTGAATTACAAATAATGCTCATCTGTTATGTTCGGGTTAAAATTTCATCAACATCAAAAATATATGAATTTTCATGGGAGTTATGGCCGTTATACATAGAATATAATTTCCAAATTTCATAAAGATCCGTTCAGTACTTTTGACGTAGTTTTGGATAAGAAAACAAATGACTAATGTGTGTGTTTGTGTGCATGTGTTTGTGTGTGATGGGTGTATATATGTATAGATATCTGTATGCATGTATATATATGTATATATGTGTACATATTACATGTACATCTATATATATATACATCTACACATATGTATACATATACATGTATGCATATAGATCTATATCTATATATATCTATGCATATACGTGTACATATACACGTATATGTATACATATACATCTCTTTCTCTCTCTTTCTCTCTTTCTCTCTTTCTCTTTCTCTCTCTCTCTGAAAGAATCTGTCATTACAGTATCAAAATGTGATTGTTTCAGTTAGTGGAATAGTTTCATTTTTAAAGTGAAAGTATTTGACATGAGTGTTTTTGTTTCACTTTTGACACGTAATACTTAAATAGTGGAGGAGATATTATGTTGCCGTGGGCTCGAACTCTGCAAGAAGTTAAATTTTTTTTTGACTAAAACACAACTGGAACCCTAAGTAAGGCATCTGTAAAATTTGAATGAAATTGGTTGCGTAGTTCTCGAGTTTTAGGGATTCACACAGACAGACAGACAGACAGACAGACAGAAACATATTCTCATTTTTATATATATAGATACACATACACACACACACACATACACACACACACACACACACACACGTACACATTTTTACGGACATACATACATACAAAAAAAAACTATAGATCATGCACAATTATATACTCATATGTACATTTTTTATTACTTTGTTTACTTCAGATGATTTCTTTGAAGTAGACTTCAAAGAATCCCCACCCACACACACACACACATACACACCAATCCCCACCAATATTACGACGTACCAGCTGACCACTTACGCTTTATATTTCTTCTGTAAAGCCTAATATTTTTCATAATCAATTTATTGAACCGTCGTCGGTTAGAATTAATGAAATTTGCACCTAAAGGCTATCTTATAAGAAATTCATTTGTATTTTTCATCATCATAAAAATAATATAACGACAAAATATGACTACTGGGACAATAGCGTTCCAGAGTTAGTACGTCCCTTGAATAAATATTTACAAATATTGTCATTTCTTTGAAATGCCATATAAACCGAGAAAATGTATATAAAATACGTTACTATGTAAATAAATAAATAAATAAATAGACTAAACTTAATTGACTTAATAAAATAATGCAATTTCTAAGGAGAGTTGTAAACACGACCCACCTTATATAAGCAAGAGGCAAAACATCCGGCTGCCTTTGTTGCTGTCACTCGTAAAAAGATGATTCCATAGTTGTATGAAGTATTGAAGTCGAATTTGAATAGATATGGCTTTTGGGGACATATATATTTCTCAACTGCTTTTTAGATTCGACATATCTCTTCCAGAGGTCAAGAAAGATCAACTCTACTGTCGATATTTCTGAAATCATAGAAGGCGGTGAGCCGACAGAATCGTTAGCACGCCGGTTAAAATGCTTAGCGGCATTTCGTCCGTCTTCACGCTCAGGGTTCAAATTCCGCAGAGGTCGATTTTTATCTTTCATCCCTTCGGGGATCAAAAAATTAGGTACCGGTTGAATACTCGGGTCGAAATAACCGACTTACCCCTCCCCTAAAATTTTTGGCTCTGTGCAATGGTTTTAAATTGCTTCAAGCCGTCTTTATTATTTTATATTTATCCCATTAACACTTCGGGAAATCAGTTCCTGATTTCTGTGACGTTTTCTATAATACTGACAGGCGTGATTTCCACTCCACCACCTGCCGTGGAGTAAGCATTACTGACGAGTATTAATTTAATATACAAAATTAACATGTTAATCTAATGCAGTTCGCTTACGGTGAGGTATGTTATCTCCTCTGTCAGTTCAAATAGAACATGTGATTTTTCTAGCAATGCTGGTGCTCATTGCACCCTTGGTCACTTTTAGTGACGATAAATTATTTCTTTTTTTATCTTAAATTTCTTCCAGTCACCTTAATTGTTTCATATTATAGTATTATATATATGTGTGTGTGTGTGTGTGTATCAGGACAATTACCTCCCCCATAGGACAATTCCCCCCCGACAACTACCCACGAGGACAATTACCACCTTTGGTTAATTACCCACTCTCCAATATATTTAGAAATTTTTAAAAATCATCTGTTGTCATCAGGGGCAATTGTCCTTGGCAGGTTATTGTCCATAGCGGGTAAATGTCCTAGACTTATAACATATATATATATATATGTGTGTGTGTGTGTGTGTGTGTGTGTGTGTGTGTGTGTGTGTGTGTGTGTGTGTGTGTATAGGTGCAGAGATATAGAAATATGGTGGTGATCATCTTTGTGCAATGTTGACGGATGTGATTCAGAGGGTTTGGCAAAGTGAAGAGGTTCCTCCAGATTGGCGTGATACAACTATGGAGATACTTTATAAATCTAAAAGTGGGAAAGATGTCTGTGATAATTATCGCGGCATCTGTCTGTCAGCTGTTACAGGAAAGGTCCTCTGTAGGATAATGCTGGATAGATTGCTCCTGCACATTGCTGATGAGGTTCTGCGAGAATCGCAATGTGGCTTTAGGGATAGTAGGAGTACTATGGATATGATATTTTCGGCAAGACAGTTGCAAGAGAAGTGCATCGAACAGGATATGGACTTATATCATGTTTTCATTGACCTAACAAAAGCGTTTGATTCTATCAACAGAATTGCAGTTTGGGAGATCCTAAAAAAGCTAGGATGCCCTGAAAAACTTGTGAGAATGCTTAGACAATTTCATGACAAGATGGAAGTGAGAGTTAATGTTGGAGGTACCTTATCTGTAGAAAATGGTGTAAAGCAAGGTGACATTCCTGCTCCTACACTGTTTGCTATATATTTCGCAATAGTCTTTCAAATAGTTTTTAAAGATTGCCTTGAAAGGGTCTATATAAGATATAGGATAACAGGAAAACTGTTCAATTTCAAAAGACTCTGTACCAAAACGAAAGTTCTGCATTCTCACCTTGTTCAGTTTCTGTATGCAGATAATTGTGACCTGTTGGCACATTCTCAGAAAGATATGCAGCACATGGTGAATGCGATTTCTGCAGCATTGGGTCTAACAATCAATCTAAAACACCTGTTATAATATACCAGCCCGCTCCCTCCAAGATGTATGTGGAACCTTTTATTACTGTGAATGGTCAAAGGTTGGAGACTGTACCTAGATTTATTTATTTAGGAAGTACCTTGAGCACTGCTGATCTTGATGATGAAATTTCATACAGAATCAGTAGGGCTAGTAGTGCTTTTGGTAGGCTTGATAGGCGTCTGTGGAAATAACATAATATAGCTTCACAAATTAAAGTTAAGGTATATAACACATGCATCCTTCCATCTTTGCAATATGGAAGTGAGGCATGGGTTGTTTACCCTAGGCAGGTAAGGCAATTGGAATGATTTCATCAATACTGTCTGAGAAAAATTTGGGGGATAAACTGGAAAATGGCCATTAGTAATGTGGAGGTGCTTGAGAGGATTGGCAGTAGAAGTATAGAGTCAATGATTTTGCAAAGACGTTTGAGTATCGTCTTGGGCAAGAGTCTTCTACTGTAGCCTCAGACCGACAAAAGCCTGTGAGTGAATTTGGTGGGCAGAAACTGAAAGAAGCCCGTCGTGTATACATGTGTGTGCGTGTGAGAGAAACAGAGACAGGGAGAGAGACAGAGACAGAGAGAGAGACACAGAGAGAGACACAGAGACAGAGAGAGAGACAGAGACAGAGAGAGAGACAGGGAGAGAGACAGAGACAGAGAGAGAGACAGAGACAGAGAGAGAGACAGAGACAGAGAGAGAGACAGAGACAGAGACAGAGACAGAGACAGAGACAGAGACAGAGAGACAGAGAGAGAGACAGAGACAGAGACAGAGACAGAGACAGAGAGAGAGACAGAGACAGAGACAGAGACAGAGACAGAGAGAGAGACAGAGACAGAGAGAGAGAGAGAGAGAGAGAGAGAGACAGAGAGAGAGACAGAGACAGAGACAGAGACAGAGACAGAGACAGAGACAGAGACAGAGAGAGAGACAGAGAGAGAGACAAAGACAGAGAGAGAGACAGAGACAGAGACAGAGACAGAGACAGAGAGAGAGACAGACAGACAGAGAAACGGAGACAGAGACAGGGAGAGAGAGAGAGACAGAGAGACAGAGACAGAGAGAGAGACAGGGAGAGACAGAGAGACAGAGACAGAGAGAGAGACAGACAGACAGAGAGACAGACAGACAGAGAGACAGAGACAGAGTGTGTGTGTGTGTGTCCCACATCTCATCGCTTGACAACCCATGTTGGTGTGTTTACGTCCCCGTAGCTTAGTTCGGCAAAACAGACTGACAGAGTAAGTAACAGGCTTAAAAAATAAGTTGTAGGGTCGATTCGTTCGACTAAAATTCCTCAAAGCGTGCCCCAGCATGGCCGCAGTCTAATGACTAAAACGAGTAAAAGATTAAAAATAAAAGATAAGATATTGTTTGTGTATTCGATATGAATAGGGTGTGTTTACAAAGTTCATATGTATTTTGTAGACGACATTTACATTGTATATTTGTCTAGTTGTGGCGCACAGACTGTGTTGATCTAATTATTGCCTGCGCACATTTAGTTTATTCGGTAAGCTGAATGTCTAGTTGACATTTACTGGTAGTGTCTACCTGTTAAATATTGGTTTCAAGTTTTGGCACAAGGCCAGCATATTCGGAGGAGAAGGTAAGTCGATTACACCGACCCCAGTACTCAGCTGGTAATTATTTTATCAGCTCCGAAAGGATGAAAGGCAAAGTCGACCTCGGTGGAATTTGAACTTAACGTAAAGATGGATAAATGCCGCTAAGCTTTTTTTCCGGCAAGGTAACGCTTCTGCCAGCTCACCGCCTACTTGTTAAATATTGTAATTATAGTAATCGAGGTGGGCGTGCTAATATCACTATAATCTAGAGTTATTGTCTTTATCATTACGATTCTAAAATTAATTAAAACATTTTGTCATTCTTGTATACAGTCATTCTGCGACAATGGAGACAATTGAATGATGAGTCTGGTGCCGTGGTTCTCAATCGGGGCTCATATAAGATTTTTGGAGGTCCGCGCAAACAAAATAGTAATTTGGGGGTCAACAGTGTTATTTTAAGGGTCCATGAAAAAATTTTGTATTAGATGTATTTATTGCAAAAAAGCAGCTAGGTTTCTTTTTCTAACGCTTACCATAGTTCAACATTTTCTTGCTAACATATGCAAGCGAACGTGAGAAAAACTAAATAGGAATTTCGAAAGAAGTATCTAAAAGACTAGTTTTTTTTAAATATCGAATAGCTGTTGGGGTCCACCAGTATAAGATAGTAATCAAAAGGGTCCACAGATAACAAATGGTTGAGAGCCACTGGTCTGGTGTATCACAATTTAAGCAAACTTAGAATAACTCTTAATCGTAACAATTCTGTTTACAAGAGTAAAATATGAATTGTTTTCAATTGCAAAACATCGCAAATATCGCCATGGTTCAGATACAATTTCACATAACCAAAAATTTGATCTGCCTTCTCTGTCCAGAGCAACACATTACATGGGTTCCTTATTTGTCAACTGTATTTGAGTAACAGCTTGTGCAGGAAGAGTATTTATTGCATGTTATCGTAAACTAATAGTCAATTTCGAACAAACTTTTACTAAGAAAAAACGAAACGTTTTTTTTTTTACAGCAAGGTTAATAGGTTCGTCTTTATTCGTGTGTCAACGTTTTCTGAGACAGAATTATGTATGTGTATTTATATAAGCAGCTACAGAAAGAAAACGACAAACACCTACCTACAAACTCATTTGTTTCCTTTTACTCACGAGAAAATCATTTTTTAAGGTAACACAAGTGGAGTGAGAAGTGGGTAGATAAGAAACAGGACGCAAAATGAATGGAAGTAATGAAAAGGAAAAGAAAGGGAAAGAGGAGGGTGAGCGAAATGAAACAAAACAACGAAAGATAGTGAAGTAAACTATTGAAAAGAATGATAAATAGGTAAGTAGTTGGAACTAAACGGAAATATGTGATATAAAAACTGATAAAATGTAGGGCGGGGATACAAACAAATAGTCATTGTCGATAGTCTGTATCAAGAACCAGTTGAAAGTACTGGCAACTCGGGCAGTTGTTCGGAGCACTATATTACAAAGTGAAAAAGCGTAAATAATAAATAAAACGAAATACAATCAAAATGAATAAAATTATGCGGTCTCCTGACTGAACTAGATACCACAAAAGAATTATTTCTAGATGAAAAGTTTCTATAGATGCCAATGTCATGCCAAAACTGTGAGTTGTATTATACATTACCAATAGCTGCGGCCACAATAGGGAGAGGTTTTATTAAACTAAAGTTTATAGGCATATTTACTGTTGTCTTTGACATTTTCCCAATGAAAAATAATCTTTTCTATTATAGGCACAAGGCCTGAAATTCTAAGAGAGGGGGTAAGTCGATTACATCGACCCCAGTGCTCAACTGGCACGTATTACATCGACCCCAAAAGGATGAAAGGCAAAGTTGGCCTCAGCGGAATTAATACTCAGAACTTATAAACGGACGAAATGCTGCTAAGCATTTTGTCCGGCGTGCTAACGATTATGCCTGCTCGCCGCCTTTCCCCAATGAAAAGTAATGTTAACCAGATTGACATAGAAGCGTTCTGAAAGTATTTGCAGATCTGAAGTTGAGAGAAAACAAAGATGTTAGGATGATGTATGTTTTTCAGCACTTGTTCTTTTGCTCATCTATGTGATTATCTGGATGCTAGTATAGTATGCGGTCTACCACGTTGTCAAACAGTATAGCCAGGATTATCTACCTTAAACGTTCAGTTAATAATAAAGGAAACCAATTTTTCCATTATACAGGTGTAAGGGACGACCGTGCGAACTCAAAAAGGAGCAATGGTGACGAATGGAAAAACAGAGGACTCCTTTTATTTAGACGTGTCACACGGTCGAACACAAAAATATATATATCAATAATGATATAGATGATATGTTATACGACGATAACATAGATGACCAGTAATGAAAGACCACAACCGTATTAGATGAATAACAGAGATATTTATTGTAGCGTTAAAGATGTATGTCTGTGTGTGAGTGTGAATGCGACATATAAGAACATTATCAAAGACAGGCCGTCATACAAAGAAAAGTGTGTATGTGAGTGATACATGTGTGTATGAGTGTTTACAGCAGATAGAAAGAGAGTCAATAACACGTGAGCAATTATATACCAGTTCTTGTGTACACTATAGGAAAAGTTCTGTATGTGAAAGTGAGTTGGCTGAGTGTGGCAGTGCTGATCACTAGTTGTGATGTCGTGGCATCGATGCCGGGCCGTGTTTCTTGTTATACAGACGTTCGTCGCTGGCTGAGAATTTCTTGTCTGTTTAAGAACTCTTGTCTGTTTATTTACCGTGGTGAAGCTGAGTCACCTAACAAAATCGAAGAGAGAGATGTGCCGCGGTAATTTGGTGTGGTGTACATAGTAAGTCGTGTTGACGCTGGTGAAGATTGATGCTCGGTAGTAGTAATCGTAGAATCGTGTTGGTCATGACGATGATGCTGGATAGTAGTCGTAGACTCTTGTTGCTGATGTGGCGACGGCGGTGGTCATCATTGGCTGGACGAAGCTGTTGAAGTGGTCGCTGGAACTGCTTCTGCTGTCGTGTGGTACACGGAACAGTTCTCAAAGAGAAACTGGACCGAGACAAATTTGTTGGGTATGAATTGATCTATTTATAGCGTTAAGAGGGCTCCAAGACGGTGATAGAATTTTACTCTATCACGTGACCTTATTAGGGGCTGTGATTGGTCAGTTTGCGTTCTGGCGGGAACGGTTCGAAGAAGTTGCCGATTCGAATAATAATCAGTCACGTGATGACAAGAAATGGGTTCTCTACTACGCTCGCATTTATTTATATTTAAATGAGAAGATTGTATGTAATGGCGATAGTAGCTTGTATCTAATGGCGGGAGGTAGTTTCACTACACAGGCATTAACAGCAAATTAAACTGCAAGCTGAGCCTGAGTAAGATTTTAGAACTAATATTTTTCTTTGTCATGGATACACCCATAACCACAGCAGTGACTCTAACAGGAAAATCTACAAATACAATAACTGACTGGTACAACATGTACCGCGAGGTGTATGGAGCCATGAACGGTGAGGGAAGATGGTCGGAACAAACGATAAACCCATTCAAATCGATGAAGCAAGATTTGATGGTCGACGAAAATACAATCGAAGAAGAATGCTGAATGGCAACAACGTTCCTCTCTTCGAAGACAGTGATGCAGAACCACGAAACGACAGGAACCATGGACGTATGATTGATGGGCCGTGGGATTTTGGTCTCAAACAAGGCTCAGACTGTCGATACTTTTGTGTGGAACGGCGTAACGGGAACAGTCTGATCCCAATTATTGAGAGAGAATGTGGAAAGGGTTCAGTAATTCATTTAGATGAGTGGCCCGCTTATAATAACTTAAATGCCATAGGTTATCACCATCTGACAGAGGAACCATCAATGACATTATGTGGATCCAGTGACCGGAACACACACTCATGCCATTGAGTGATCATGGTTAGAAACTAAAACTATGATTCCTGAAATAGCTGAAGATTTTTAATCTCTGAAATATCTGAAGTGTTTTAACTCTGAAGTATCAGGAAATATCTTAAACGTAAGGTAAATAACCCTGTTTGACATCGTGGTAGACTGCATACTATACTAGCACCATAATCTGCTTGTTCATTCATCCATTATACTTTACTTAGTTACAGTGGTGGAGGTGGTGTGAGTGACAAGTGGAGAGGGGGAGAAGTATGAGCAAAGAAAAAAGAAGTGAGAAAGAAGTAAAGATGTATAATAAGGCCAAATGCGTCACGTGGTTAGTTCAAGGGAGAGGCGAAGAGCGAGAGAAAAAAGACGGTGAGAGAAAAGAGAGAGAGAGAAGTATTAACGACGTGCTGTAGAGTAGGGAGTGAAAGGTACAGAGTAAGCGATATGTTTAGGATACAATATTTAGCAGAGGATGATGTTCTGGTGATGAGGCTAAAGAAAGAGAGACAGAGAGAGATAGACAGGAGTGGCAGTTACATTGAGAGAGAGGGAGAGAGAGAGAGAGAGAGAGAGAGAGAGAGAGAGAGAGAGAGAGAGAGAGAGAGAGAGAGAGGCAGACAGCGTTTGCATTGTCAGTAACAGTAAGAAAAAATAAATAGTTGAACTGAAATGAAATGAGTTTTGTTACTGAAAACTACAGTGATGATGATGATGGTGGTGGTAGTGGCTTAGGTGGTGGTGGGTGTTGATAGTGAAAGTATCTTTTTATTGAACTAAATCTATAATATTATTCTTCTATCTGCTCGTTCACACTTTATGCTTTAGTTTGTTAGAGAGGAGGAGGAAGTGAAGTGAGAGAGATAGGAAGAGGGAATGTGAGAGTGAGTGAGAGAGCAGATAACCAGCCGATGCATTATGCTGTCACTCATGTGGTTAGTGGAAGTGGGAGGTGAAGAGAAAGAGAGAAATCTTAAAGACATGAAGAGGGGAATTACATGGTTAGAAAGTTGGTTGATGTAGAAGAGAAGAGAGAAATACAAAGCACTTAGCAGAGGGAAATTTTAATATCATCTATCTATAATATATATAAAACAGAGATGTGTGTGTAATCGCTTATCACGTGAAAACGGTTTCACTATTTACTTCCATACTTGTGATGCAGGAATAATTTGACCTCGGATAAATCTTAGGCTCTTCATTTGATTTTTTTTATTAAGATAAATAATATTGCTTTATATTTAAGATTCACTTCTTTAAAAATGTTCCTCAATGTCAACTTCCAGTAGCCATAATTTTTTCTTCACTTTAACTTCAATCGTTACTGTTCGCACTAAAAGTTTACTCACATTTACTGATGTAAGTAATTTCATCATTTACTAACAGAAGTACGGTTTCGTGTTTCCCTGTTGCTGAGGTTTTTTTTTTCTGGTACCTTCGATACTGGCTGTTTGGTTCACTGAGTGACAAATTTCGCTTCAACCTCACTTTAACTTCAATCGTTACTGTTCTCAATAAAAGTTTACGTTTTCAATCGCTAACAAGTTCACATTTACTGATGTAAGTAATTTCATCATTTACTAACAGAAGTATGGTTTCGTGTTTCCCTGTTGCTGAGGTTTTTTTTTTCTGGTACCTTCGATACTGGCTGTTTGGTTCACTGAGTGACAAATTTCGATTCAACATCACTTTAACTTCAGTCGTTACTGTTCTCAATAAAAGTTTACGTTTTCAATCGCTAACAAGTTCACATTTACTGATGTCAGTAATTTCATCATTTACTAACAGAAGTACGGTTTTGTGTTTCCCTGTTGCTGAGGTTTTTTTTTCTTTCGGGTACCTTCGATACTGGCTCTTTGGTTCACTGAGTGACAAATTTCGATTCAACATCACTTTCACTTCAATCGTTACTGTTCTCAATAAAAGTTTACGTTTTCAATCGCTAACAAGTTCACATTTACTGATGTCAGTAATTTCATCATTTACTAACAGAAGTACGGTTTTGTGTTTCCCTGTTGCTGAGGTTTTTTTCTTCTTTCTGGTACCTTCGATACTGGCTCTTTGGTTCACTGAGTGACAAATTTCACTTCAACCTCACTTTAACTTCAATCGTTACTGTTCTCACTAACAGTTTACGTTTTCAATCGCTAACAACTTCACATTTACTGATGTAAGTAATTTCATAATTTACTAACCAGGGTTAGGGTTAGGGTTAGGGCTAGTCACAAGTGGCTATGTGAAAGAACAATTCTGGCACCAAGGAATGATTCTGTAGACAAGCTGAATTTAAATTTGTTAACTCAGCTTCCAGGACCTGAATGTTCATACAGATCAATTAACTCTGTCCATGATCAAGAACAGGCAACGCATTACCCAGTGGAGTTCCTCAATTCACTTCAGCCACCAGGATTTCCACCACACATTCTGATCGTGAAAATAGGTGCTCCCATAATGCTATTAAGAAACCTTGATGCACCCAGACTCTAATAGAACAAGGTTGGTTGTTAAAACAGCCATGCCCCATGTGTTGGAAGCAACAATAATTACGGGCAGCATGATGGGTGAGAATGTCTTCATTCCAAGGATACCTCTCATTTCAAATGATCTCCCCTTTCAGTTCAAGAGACTGCAGTTTCCGGTCAAACTTACCTTTGCAATGTCTATCAACAAAGCACAAGGTCTATCTCTAAAGGTGGTGGGACTTAACCTCCTTCAACCTTGCTTCTCACATGGTCAGCTGTATGTTGGATGTTCTAGAGTTGGAGATGAAAAGAACCTCTACATTCTCAGTGATAAGCATGGCAAGACAGAAAACATAGTATATGAAGAAGCACTTACATGAATAGTATGTACATGTCATATACAAAAGTGTAAAACCATTGAGTGTTAAAGTAAGTATTACTATTACACTTTCACTTTTCGACTGACATGTGTCAATGTATATCTATGTATATAACAGTGAAACAATAACGTGGTATATTCGCTGTGTGAATTTTTTTTCATTTAAGCTCCATTTTAATTATCGTAAAAGTTTCCAAGTATAGGCGCAGGAGTGGCTGTGTGGAAAGTAGCTTGCTTACCAACCACATGGTTCCGGGTTCAGTCCCACTGCGTGGCACCTTGGGCAAGTGTCTTCTACTATAGCCTCGGGCCGACCAAAGCCTTGTGAGTGGATTTGGTAGACGGAAACTGAAAGAAGCCCGTCGTATATATGTAAATATATGTGTATGTGTGTGTTTGTGTGTCTGTGTTTGTTCCCCCAACATCGCTTGACAACCGATGCTGGTGTGTTTACGTCCCCCTAACTTAGCGGTTCGGCAAAATAGACCGATAGAATAAGTACTAGGATTCCAAAGAATTTGTCCTGGGGTTGATTTGCTCGACTAAAGGCGGTGCTCCAGCATGGCCGCAGTCAAATGACTGAAACAAGTAAAAGAGTAAAAGTACCAATAAGCAACAATTTCATTCCCGGGCAACGCCGGGTGGCTCTGCTAGTATAATATATTATTGTGACTGGAAGTGAAATAACTTAACAAAATAAAAATAAAAAATACAAATCATCCTTTCTCTCTTAAATAGCTTCTCTTAAATTTTTCGTTCTGTGGAATTTCTACGGGTCCCACGAGTATTCTTTAATTTATTAGTACAAAAATTCGTTACATCTGCAGGATACTAATGATTGCTTTCGGACTTTCTCTCATTTAGCCATCTTTTATTTAGTGTTTGTTAAGAAAATTGTGTCTAGATAATTGCCGGTATCATACATCTCTCTTCGATATATTAATGAAATGATTTGAAGCTCTGATGTTGAAGTTGAACTGTTCTCTTCAGCTTGTGCATCGTAATAAAAACTGTACTCTCACATTTTCAGTTACTCCTTGCTAAAATTTTAAAAGGAGCTCTAGAATTTAGCTTGCCCAGAATGACAACCACTCTAGAATAACAATCACTCTGTTCATATTCAGTCACGAGTCCTAGGCTGTGACCAGCTCCAATAAATATTTCAACGTCAAATGTAGGTTTTAATTTAGCAGCCATGACAAATGGTTATATGACAAACGTATATCAACTGAAGCAGAGTAAACAACTGTAGGTTTTTTTCCTTTTGGAATTTTGAGAAGTCTAATTTCTCAAAGTCGGTACTTAGGCCGTGTTACATATCCCAGTGCCCTAATAATTACTGATATAAACCTGAACTTGAAATCTGGGTAAAGTAACCGTAGGCTTCTCAATAGTTCAGCCTAGATATTTTCTCTTTCGTTGATCATTTTTAGCTTTATGTTAACACCCGCTGCATGTATGTATGTATGTATGTATGTATGTATGTATGTATGTATGTATGTATGTTGGGTGTGTATATGTATGTGTGTGTGTGTGTGTGTGTGTGTACATATATGTATGTGTGTGTACATATATGTATGTGTGTGCGCACAAGTAGTTGAACAACAGTTTTTGAGCCTTTTACTTTTGATTCTTCCCTAACTTTTAACACACCGACGTCATCCACATGCAATCTCATAGCCACCATAAAGCTGTGAGACACGTGTGAATATATCAATCTCTCTTTAACAGTATAATGAAACGATATAACGGCCTATAAACAGCATTTGTTTACCAAACTCCGTTCTGAAAATCAACCCGAGTCTATAATCTTGTTCAAGACATCTTAAAGTGAAATTGTTGTATGTAAATTTGTAACCGAATACTCACACATATTTGATACGTATAAATAACTTGTCTACGTACAAGCTTTCGAATAAACAGTTAACTGGCTTGTTAGCTTTCGGTGTTTTGAATTCGCTGCGGATACATGGAAAGCAATGAGCTCTGAGAGATAGATTTGCTGATAGAATATTATATAGGAAAACAGAACGTACAGTCATAGTACTCACTCAAGTATGTGAGTATTATGCACGCGCGTGTGTGTGTGTGTGTGCGTGAGTAATCAAGTTGTTGGGATCACTGATGAGGTCGACAAGGCTGTAGGTTCAATTCCTGGACTAGGGTATTCGTTGTGCCTTTGAGTAAGACACTTTATTTAACATTGGCCCATTCTACTCAATTGTAAATGATTCCCAGCCAAATGCCGGTGCACCCTTTTCTTTTTGTAACTGTCACATCATCGACGTTCTTCTGGGTCAAAGGTGAAAAAAAAAACTTAACAGTGTCTATATCTGTCAACGACAAATAACCACCTAAAACAATTAGCCAAAGCATGATACTTGTTTACCAAGCCTTATTCGATATATATATATATATATCCGTTTTAGCGATGCGTCCTGCCCAAGCTCGTCGAAACGCCGGTGTTAAAACGTGGGTGGCTGATGAAGGAGAATGTTCTCTATGTGGCTCGTGTGTTCTCGTCTACGTTTGTTTGCAATGTCCTGTACCCAGATATGCACCTATACATACAGGTGGATGTCGGTATGCACATACCTGTACGTATATATGCATATACTCATTTACTATTTGTTATATATATATATATATATATATATATATATATATATATATATATATATATATATATATATATATATGTATATATATATATATATACATATATATATATATATATATATTCTGTTGTGTCTGGGGAGAGTCCATATACGCACGCACATATCTCTATATACGCACGCATATATCTACATACGCACGCATCCACGCGCGCACTCATATATATGGATATATGCGTGCATGCGATAATATACGTAGTTTTAGACGCGTTTGACCTTGTCACTACACAGTAATTTCCCTTTGTTTTTAACAGTCATTTTTCGCAGGAATTTTCAATTGGCCGGATAACTGAAGAGATGTTGGCGTGGGCTCCCACCCTGGCATCCGAAACTTGGAGTTTTATCATGGCTACTGAATAAGTGTCACATATTTTTACAGATAAATTCCTCTATTTGCATAATATCGAGGTCTCTTTCTTTCTTTTGTTGTCCGTCCTGTCAAATATATATATATATATATATATATATATATATATATATATATATATATATATATATATATATATATATATATATATATATATATATATATATATATATATATATATATATATATATATATATATATATATATATATATATATATATATATATATATATATATATATATATATATATATATATATATATATATATATATATGGAGGCGCAATGGCCCAGTGGTTAGGGCAGCAGACTCGCGGACATAGGATCGCGCTTTCGATTCCCAGACCGGGCGTTGTGAGTGTTTATTGAGCGAAAACACCTAAAGCTCCACGAGCATCCGGCAGGGGATGGTGGCGAACCCTGCTGTACTCTTTCACCATGACTTTCTCTCACTCTTACTTCCTGTTTCAGTAATTCAAAGGGTCAGCCTTGTCACACTGTGTCACGCTGAATATCTCCGAGAACTACTTTAAGGGTACACGTGTCTGTGGAGTGCTCAGCCACTTGCACGTTAATTTCACGAGCAGGCTGTTCCGTTGATCGGATCAACTGGAACCCTCGACGTCGTAATCGACGGAGTGCCAACAACATATATATATATTATATATATATATATATATATATATATATATATATATATATATATATATATATGGAAAATACTGGAAGGACTGGTGCCAAACTTTGGCATCAAGTACTACAAGAGTGCCCGCACAGGTCGTCACTGAATGGTACCAAAAGTGCCGTCCACTGCATCTCACATAAGAACGAGGTACTGCAACAGCTTCGGTTTCAGAGGACCTCAGCTCTTTAATGCCCTGCCAAAACATTTGAGAAACCTGCAAGACATGGATATAGAGGTCTTCAAGACAAAATTCGACGCTTTCCTATCCACGATACCAGACGAACCAATAGCTCGAAATGAGACACAGTTTAGGGCAGCGATGTCAAATTCTCTTATACAGTAGATGTGCCATCAAAACTCTTGATTGGACTATATCAAGTGGAGGAGAAGAGCCATGCAAGGAACGTGAAGAGAGCACAGCATAAAGACGGAAAGTCACAATATCGGAAAGCATGACCACAGCCATTTGGCTGAAACCCATAAATATATATATATATATATTATTAGGGATAAAAATCCAAATTTATAGGTAAAAATTCAATTTAATTTAATTTATCAAAATTAAAATTAAATTAAATTTCACAATATATAATATATAAATATATAACTTAGAGAAAAAACCCACAATTCTTGAATTCATCCATGAAAATCCAGTCACGTATAGAAAAATATAATAAGTAAATACACTAAAAAGACCTATAATAAAAATACAAAGTAATAAATATTAAAATAATAAAATAATAAAATATTTTAATACTTATTACTTAATATTTTTATTATAGGTCTTTTTAGTGTATTTACTTATTACATTTTTCTATATATAACTGTGGATTTTCATAGATGAATTCAAGAATTGTGGTTTCTTTTCTGTAAATTATATATTTATATATATACCAGCATATACTTTAGGATGAGCGAGCGTTTAAGGTGTGTCTGAACAATGAAAAGACTGTTTGAGAGAGATTTCTTTGAATGAGTAAACATATCTACAAACAATAATGTCATTGTTTTCATTGTGCCTCTGTGTGTGTGTGTGTGTGTGTGTGTGTGTGTGTGTGTGTGTGTGTGTGTGTGTGTGTGTACGTGTGCGTGTGTGTGCATGTATGTGTGTGCTTTCAAATACGTGAAGGGTGTCCGGGTTTTTTTCCGCGAAATTAATGACTCAGGTAGGTGCCAGTTGACTGTATGAGATTCATCGTAAGCCTGCATAAATGCACTATTTCAAACACTAATATCATTCGTCAACGACATAAATGCTTTCATTTCTTAAAATTTTACTAGTATTTCAGTAACATCCTATAAGAGGAAATAACTTAGGTGTTTATACACGCATACATGGTGGATGTCGTATCGTCAGTAAATCATAAACCCGAAAAAAGAAGCACACTATAAGTTATAGAGCAATAGAGTATATAGATAAAGAAAAATATGGCCGGCCTATGGGGTTACCCTCAGTTTCACGTCCATAAAACACTTAGCTTTACGCGGATTCTTCAGACCCTAATGGCCGGTAGCCTATGACTTCACTTCAAAGTGGACGGAAAAAAGAGGTGTATTCGAGGTGGTTTGAGGCTGTGTTTAGGACAGGCAGTCATAATTATCCAAGATAATAATTCTAGGATATCATTACTATATATTTAATAAGCTGTTCTGCCAACTTTTGTTACTCCAGATTGAAGGAAACAGTTCTAGCAGCACTTTGAATACACCCTACTAAACTCTATTTTAAATACTCACCAAGTTTGTAGCCATATTTCGTTAACGTACGAATGATTGTTCGTTGATTTCGTACATTTATTTTGCGTTCATTTTTTTTATTGATATTTAATGTCACGTTCTATTTACAATTGTGGTCAATAAAATATTCTGTGTGAATGTTTCAAGAGTGAATTATTTCTTTTTAGTAGGAATATCCAAGCTTCTTCTCCAGAAAGTCTCGTAAAACCGTACAAGGTAACGTTATTATACAATTCTTTTATGGCACCGACCAGCATACAAAAAAAGGATGTCGAAGAGAATTCAAAGATGATTGAATCTACTCCGCAAATGCCAGAGGTATGATGAAGATAAGGCTGACTTCATTCGAGTCTTTAGATGTTTTGGTGAGCACCACGAGCAATATTTTGAAATCAAAGCTAATGTAATTTTCAGGACAAACGTTTCCGATATTGTGACGTCATAATGACAATAATGAAAATGTTTGATTCGTTGAACTGATTCTTAAATTAATCTTATACGAACGCGCGCGCGCACATTCACACGCACACACACACACACACACACTTGCATGAGCCCGAGCACACACATATCTACTTATTTCTGTCTTTCTATCTCTTCTTTCTGTCTGTCTATTTGTCTGTCTGTTTCTCTCTCGTCTCTCTCGTCTCTCTCTCTCTCTCTCTATCCCTCTAGCAATCTATCAGCATGGGTGTGTGGTTAAGAATGTAGCTTTAACTACATGGTTTCGAGTTCAATCCTACTGAGCGGCACATTGGGCAAGTGTCGTCTGCTATTTCCCCGAATTGACCAATATCTTAAGTGTGGAAACTGTGTGGAAGCTCATTGTATATCTACCTATCTGTCTATCTGTTTCACTCTGCGCGTGTGTACGTACATACATACATACTTACACACAATATATATATGTGTGTATGTGTGTGTGTGTGCTTTTGTGTTTGTCCTCCAGCATTACTTGACAATTGGTATTGGAATGTTTACGCCCCCATAACCTAGCGGCTCGACAAAATAGAGTGACGGAACAAGTATCGAACTTAATATAAATACTGGAGTCAATTTATTTGACTAAAACTTTCAAGACAGTATCCCTGCATCACCACAGTCCAATGACTGAGACAAATAGAAGATAAAAGCTAAAAGATACATACATACATACATAGAGACAGACAAAGTGCACCGGGAATTTGTGAACAGAAATTTAACTGGTCACAGATAGAAGTCGATCGAACAATGTCAAGCGGTATGCACCGCATTTTGAAATTCTCAGTTGTCTTTCAGACATCTTAACAACAGCAATATCCTAATCTGACGTAGGAAATGAAGAGGTATGTTCTGCTCGTGGCTTGACTCGCCAGTTATAGGCACTGAGTGATCGCCAACTGCTTGAGCACAGATATTGTAACGTCGTAATGACAATAACGAAGAAGTTTTTAATACGTTGAACTGATTATTAAATTAATTTCATACGTGCACACGCACACACACACACACACACACACACACACACACACACACGTGCACGTAGACGCACATATCTACATATCTGTCTTTATATCTCCTGCCCCCTCTCTCTGTCTTTCTAATGTAACTCTCCTTTTGCTCTCTCACGAGTACAAGGGCCCAGTTCTGGCTTGCTGTCCATAAATAAATACTTTTGGGCCCAGTAAATTGAATTTCCCTGTTGGGGGGATGCTCTATAATGGTGATAAGACGGTCGTAATTGGTGCCCTAAGATGGTACTGTTTTCCGCCGACAAAGATTTAGTAAATAAAGTTTTTTAAAATATACGTTTCTTGAAATCTTGACTTTATTACCTTTTCTTTCCAACCTGGAACAAAGATGCAACAAATATTGATTTCAAATTTTGGTACAAGGCCATCACTTCCGAGGAAGTGAGTAAGTCGATAATATCGACCCAGTACCCAACTGGTACTTATTTTATCGACCTCGGAAAGAAGAAAGGCAAAGTCAACCTCGGCAGAATTTGAACTCAGAATGTAAAGACGGACGGAATGCCGCTAAGCATTTTGTCCGGCTCCAAATATATTGTTACATCGTCACGACTGCGACTTGTCTAAAGAAGTTTGTCTTATAAATACCGTGCTGACTATTTTCTAAGATATGAAGGAGGAAGAGGAGGAGGAGGAGGGATTTTAAAAATTAGAAATTTTGAAAAATTCACCTCTTTGTCGAATCGTAAACGAAGTTTAAAACGTATATTCGAAGAAATTTTCGAAAAAAAAATCATTTACAGCAATATGCCTTTTCCCAAACTCCTCTTTAAAATTAATGTCAATTAGATTGCCCACCCAAAATATTCTGAATCCCCACACACACACACACACACACTCACACATACATACATACATACATACACACAACAACAAAGCTTGGCGACGAGTCTGGCATACACACACACACACACACATGCTCGCACGCACAACCATCCCCTCACACAACGAATCTATGATTATGTCTGTCGGTATAGACAGGATATTTGGTAATTATTCACACGCATTTACTGGGGAAAAGAAGTAGTTTAAATACGTAACAGCGACACCTTTATTTAAAGCTATTCTAGAAGGCATCGTAATATACCCGGATACGTAATTACTTCAGGCATATTTGTGAATACAGTTCTAAATATATCTAAAACATGCATAACATGTATCTATCATGAACTATTTATATATATGCATGCGTGGCGTGGCGTGGTGTGACATGGCGTGGCGAGGCATGTCGTGGAAGGGACTGTGTGATAAAAAGTTTGCTTCTCAACCACATGGTTCCGCGTTCAGTCCCATTGCGTGGAACCTTGGGCAAGTGTCTTCTACTATCGCCTCGGCCGACCAATGCTTCGTGAATGGATTTGGTAGATGGAAACTGAAAGAACTCTGTCGTATACATACATACATACATACATACATACATGTATGTATGTATGTATGTATGTATGTATGTATGTATGTATGTCCTCCGCACCAGCTTGGCAACGGGACTGGTTTGTTTACGTCCCTGAACCATACCGGTTCGATAAAAGTGACTAACAGAATAAATACCAGGCTTTAAAAAATAAATGTTAGGATCGATTTTCGCTCGACTAAAACATGGCCGCAATTCAATGACTGAAACAAGTAAAAGATGGACAGATACTCAGTATATACAGGGTTTCCGGCTAAATTTGACGATTTTTTTATGTGCCTTTTCTTCAGGAACAGCTTGATGTACTGGTGAATCATCAACGGCGTTGGAGATCATAAAGATAAAGTTAAGTTGTAGTTGAGAAAATGTGAGCTGACATGGAGGACTAGTAGCCATCAGAATATTAGAAAATGATGATTGCGGTGGGTATCAAAATGCCGACATCATGACTGCAGCTCAGTGTTCTGAGAATACTGTAAAAGCGGTAAGTCATGACATGGACAGTTGCAACGGACATTACAAAGCCGTGGCCAGCGGGAAGAGCCACAGAAAACGTTCTGACGCAGTCAAAACGCCGAAGTTCACCCCCACCCCACCCCATATCTCCAAACAGGACCTTAAATTCAATTCAGACGACTAAGTGAAGCTGCTGAAGGTGATCAATCTTTGGCTGGAGAGGGTTGCATATGTCTAACAGCATATGTCTAACAGCAGGATTTGACTCCTTTCCATACATCAGGAAAGAGTCAGAAGTGGTTGTCGGAGAGTTTCTACGACTTCACTGGCCCCAATTTCTGTCCTCCTAATTCCTCCGATTGTAATCCCATAGATTATTATGTGTGGGGCAGTTGAGAGACACCAAACCTTCCGCCTGCAAAACAAAGGCCGAGCTGGTGACCAAGATCAAAGAGATGTTCGAAGATTTTCTCAAGGACACAGTGAGGGCCGCACGCACCAGGTTCTGGAGCCGTTTTGAAGACGTGCTAGAAGTTGGGGCGGCTACTTTGAGTAAACTGTTATTTCCCATCCACTATCTAGTTATGTTTTGATTTTTTTTTTTAAATACGGAGGTGAGCTGAAAAGTTCATAGATTGACTATAAAGGAGTGATGCTAGAGCTGTGAAATCTTGCATGCATTAATTTCAATTCTCATTAATAACTGCATTGTTTATTTCCAAGTAAACTGACATTTGACTGTTCAAAGAAGACTTCAACTGTAACTAGTAGCGACTTATCTTGAAAATAGACAAACTTTGGTATCGTCGTGTTATCAAGTACCTACAGAAAAATGGGTTTAATCTCCAAGGACATTCATGCCGATATGGTTGCTACTTTAGGGAATGACGCTCCAACTTTATCAACAGTGTAAAAGTGGGCAGCTGAATTTTGAAGAGGAAGAGAGAGTTTTGAAGATGATCCAAGGCCCGGACGCCCTGAAACTGCAATTTCCGTTGCCTCAGTAAGGGCATATATGTTTTCATGTAAACATATATACAGACAGAGAAGTAAGTCTGAATATACATCTATATACAATTAAGTTCTTTTACTACAGCATTAGAGCGTTTTAGCTCTTATTTCTAGCAATGTAGATGTTTCTAATATCCTAGTCGCATTTAGTGATAATTATAGTTTTCCTATTTGATAAAAAAACACGACAAACTACTGCATGTGTATATATATATATATATATATATATATATATATATATATATATATATATATATATATATATATATATATATAGATAGATAGATAGATAGATAGATAGATAGATAGATAGATAGATAGATAGATAGATAGATAGATAGATAGATTGAAGGTGATTATGGTACTTAAGTTTAGGCACCAGAATTAAGTATGGTATTGTCCATACAATTCCAAAGGTGATTAAAATCAAAAATATATGAATATCCTTGTTGATTATTTTGATTATAAATATATATATATATATGAATGCGATTTATTTATTTATTACTCTTTTATTTCCTAAAACTATAAAGCACATCATATCTGTCAAACATTAAAAGAAGGGATATAAGCATACCTTCTAAGTTCCTCTCATGCAATATTGGTAAATCACGTAGTATTCTGTGTTCTAAGAAAGTATCCGTTTTATGTGTGAAATATTACATTCTAAACAACAACAACAACAATAACAACAACAACACCAGCAGCAACAGCAGCAGCAGCAGCAACAACAACAACAGCAACAACAATAGCAACAACAACAATAACAACAAGAACAACAATAGTAATAATAATAATAATAATAATAATAATAATAATAACAACAATAATAAATGCCCTAATGCAGTACCAGGCATTGGCTCTGATGACTTCTGATCTTTACTGATTGGAAGTGTTATCATATACATTGTTTTGTCTTGGCAATAAAAGATGGGCTACAGCAAATATTCTGCTCAGTACCATAGATTTGCTTCTCAATTGTTTGACCTTAACCAGTTGAGCATGTCCCTTGGTGGCTGACGATATGTGCATCTCTGATCATGAGCAGAAGTAGTGGGGGAGCATCATAACCATATGTTAAGAGGAATGTTTGGGAGTTTGACTAGTTCACCTCTGGAAACATGGGTGTTTTGTTCAACATTCATAAACAACCCTTATTCAGGGACCTTATGAGGAGGATGGGCTACTCGACCTGAAGAAAATTCTAACTGGGCTCCACCACCTGCAAGGTCATGCGCTGTTTATCTTGATATGAGATCACCATGTCGCACACATACATGGTCTGATCAATAAGTATCCGGACTGTTACCATAGTAACGAAGCTAAAGCATGCAGAGTGAAACCGCCTGGCACAGATTGACCTTGAACTTCTCTGTTGTGCATGCGCATTAAGTTTTAACCTTCTAACTCACTTCCGCTGTTTACAGAGAAAATTGAGCAGAGAATCTGCTTGGCGATACCTGTTCAGTGGCCTACGCAAAGTTTTCAAAGTTTTCATCGTTTTCGATACATTCAAAGAGATCTTGTGCAACTGAAACCCAAGTTTATCTTTTGTCAGCTGAAAGCAGTTTTGGCACAAACTTGGCAGACACACGTCTCATACCCAAATCTTCAGTGATAATGGACTGAACTGAACCGTAACTAATCTGCACATCCTCTGATAACTCATTGATGATGGGATGATGATTCGACAATTTCCCCTCACAGTTTCACGCACATCTGCGATGTTTTACTTAGTCCTGCTGGTTGCAGGCTTCTCAAAACCGTTCGTCGATATCATCTTTTTCGGCGATCTTCAAAACCTCTGAACTAACTCATGCACTTGTGTGCAGCTCATACACTCCTCTCCATACACTTTCTGCAACTTTGCGCAGGCCTCTGAGCAGATATCGTCATGACAACTCTCTCTGTCATGGTCTATATTACGATCACACGCTACACACCTTTCTTGGTGTGCACATGCACAACAGAGTTGAAGTTAAAGCTGTGCTAAGGGGCTTTACTCCGCGGGTTTTAGCTTCGTTATTATGGCAACCGTCCGGATACTTATTGATCAGAACTTATATGGTTGTGGTACATGTGCCTGGTGTACCCTTATCAGACAGATAGTCATGATGGGTGTACTGGGCTTCGTATATTTTACTCCAGTGTCACTTTGATGGCATGCACTGCTCCTTCACTCAGTAATAATAATAATAGTAATAATAATAATAACAACAACAACAACAACAACACGACAGAGCTGGGACCTACATACACTGGAAGCTATGCCAACACTATGGAATAACAACAGAAAAAGATGGTATAGGCACACGCCAGAAAAGGTCACAGAAAACGAGAAAGCAACCATACTCTGGGATATGCCAATACACACAGATAGAGAAATTAAGGCCAATAGACCAGATATAGTTGTCAAAGATCATGAAGGAAAAAAATGCTTTCTAATTGATGTATCAATACCAGCAAATGACAACTTTTCCCTAAAAGAAATGGAGAAACTTTCAAAATACAAAGACCTGGAAATAGAGGTAACTTGAATGTGGAATCTAAAAACAGAAACAATTCCTATCATAGTAAGCACCTTAGGCATGATAAAAAAATATTCAGACAAATACATAACAAAAATACCAGGACTTGCAAATATATATAACATGCAGAAAATTGCACTACTGGGTACTGCACACATCCTATGCAAAACACTTTCAATACAGTAACCATAAGAGCATCACAGCAAACCACAGCACATACCCAAGGCACACAGAGCTGCGCTCGGTAGTGAAGTGAAAGCACGCTATAAAAATAAAACTACTGAATAATAAAAAAATTTAATAATAATAATAATAATAATAATAATAATAATAATAATAATAATAATAATAATAATACAAATCCATTGGCCCAGGAATTTTTGGTAAAGAATAATACTGGTCAGCAGTTGGATTTTATGTGGGGGGACATATGCTGACCAATATTATTCTTTACCAAAAATTCTTGGGTCAATGGATTTGTATAATAATAATAATAATAATAATAATAATAATAATAATAATAATAATAATAATAATGGCTTCAAATTTTGCAACAAGGGCAGCAATTTTGGGGAAAGAGATATGACACCGACGAGGTGAAATGATTGTGAAAGAAATAGGTTCAACATAGCGCACTTGAATCTTATGGGAGAAGTTTCGAGAGTTCAACAATAGCACAAATGCTTCGTTTGCGATAGTGACTATTTTAAATAGTAAGTTAGTTTAGAGGAAGAATTATTCAACAAACATGCGTAGTTTGAACGACGTATGTTAGGTAATAAAGAAATAATGACCATTTTTATATTACTTTCAGTACAACTCTCGTGTGTGTATTTATATATGCGTATATGTATGTGTCTGTGCATATTGTGTGTGTGTGTGTGTGTGTGTGTGTGTGTGTGTGTGTGTGTGTGTGTGTGTGTGTGTGTGTGTGTGTGTGTGTGTTTTCTTTTACTTGTTTCAGTCATTGGACTACGACCATGATAGAATACCGCCTTCAAGCGTCTTAGTCGAACGAATCGCCACCAGTATTTATATATTTTTTTTTAATTTTAAAGCTTGATACTTATCTTTTGTCTCTTTTTGCCGAACTACTAAGTTACGGGGATATAACACAAACATACAGACACACACATATATATATATATGCACACACACATTCCCATGTACGTATGTGTGTGCGCACGCGCGCGTATGTATGTATGCACACACACAACGGGTTTCCTTCAGTTTCCGTTTACCAAATCCTCTCACAAGGCTTTGATCGGGCTTAGGTCTATAGCAGAAGATATTTGCCTAAGGTCTTACGTAGTGGGACTGAACCCGAAACCATGTGGTTAAGAAGTAAGCTTCTTACTGCAAAACCACAGTATACAATGCATTGAGGTGAGAAACTAATATTAATATGACATAACAAGAAATTAAAATAATAATTGCCCATTAATAATACGAGACATCTAGGAACGATTTTGAACGAACAATGAATATAGTATATTCAAAAGAAAAGAATAGTTACGGGAGTTATGGGAGCGTCTGCATGCATTTCCTCTCAAGTTCAAATGCTTGATCTGTGATGGCAAAACTATAAATAACCGTGATAAAGATGATTTGTATAACCTAAAACTCAGGTAGAGAAAGACAACATAAAACTTTGAATAGATATTGAGCTTGTGTCGGATTCACCAATTATAATGTTTTTGGTTGGTTGCTCGGTCGGTCGGTGAGGAATATTTGTTGAGAAGAAAAACTTCGAAGGCTATTTGGAGTATGAAAAAAATAAGTTCTCAGTCAACAACATTTATTTACTCTATAAAATTTCATGGAAAGGTTGTTACAATAGAGAGAAATTGAGTTAGCCCTTTGATGTTATACTATTTTATGTATTCTATGTATTCTATGTATTATGTCTCTGTCTGAGAGAGAAAGTAGAGATATATGAGAGATATAGATGTTGGCGAGATTAAGTGAGGTGAGATATTATTTTTAACGGTACCGCGATTCCGGTTTTGGGCAGTAAATAAGACATTACAAGAGAGAAAAGAAACGTATCTTTATGTAAAACAAAAATGGTGAATGCATCCGAGCTTTCTATTTGTATTCTGGCACAATCATCGAACCGGATTTGGTGTCTACCAACATTTTATTATAGCAGCCATAAGATGTAACTGACTACAATATATATCGGTAGGCGAGTTGGTATCTAAATCCAAATAGAGAATAATGTAAGATCAATCTCAAGGTGGAATCTGCAGCAAATATTAAAACAATTATATCGATAATTGATTTAATTCTCTGTAAATGCTAAGTATTCTACAAGATGTTACGGCTAATGGCCAAATGTTATACCTGAAATTGCCAGACTTATGCATCTGGTCCGAGATATTCACAGAACCCTCTTGGAAAGAAGCAATAGAAACGGACTACAGCTACTTTTACTACTGCTGCTGCTGCTGCTGCTACGAAGCAGCAACTCACTAAAGTAAACAGTGTCTCTAGGTAGCCGAATACGTAGAAGGTCACCTGGCACTATCTGTGGTCAAAAGAGTGGCATGAAATTAGTTCGTGATCATCCATCGAGAAAATAACAAAGATATTACGTCATTCGTTTAATGAGGGTCGCTGTATGCGACAAGAGATCTTTTCCGATTGAGCTACAAGGCCTGGCTTTTTCAGAAATTATCTATACAGAAGTCATTTTGTAGGCTAATTACGAAATCACATTCATTTATGGAGAAATTAATAATAAAAAAGTTATGGGCTTTTAAAAATTGAAACGTATGAATTTAGCCGGTTAAATCTATCCATTTGTTACAACTCCGTAACAATGTCAGGAAAGGTATTATATCTTGCTTTTGTTTTCGCCTGGAAAATCACAATCTGATGTTTTGTTAGAAGCAAATAATAGAAACGTTTAATGATGAAAAATATTTAATGAAAGAAAATTAAACAAAACTAATTGTTTGAAATGAAATTTTACGGGCCACTAAAACCTGTAATCTTAAACCCTAAACTCTAACCTTAAACCCTAAGCCCTAATCCTAACCCTAAACCATAACCCTAAATTCTAACCCTATACCCTAACCCTAAACTCTAACTTTAAGCCCATCCTCGAAGCCCTAAACCTAAACCGAATCCTTTAAGTTACAGAACCCAGTAGAGTTAGGGCTTGTAAAATTTCCTTCAAACTAATTTTTTTATTTTTTCGTGTTCTTTCGTCAAACATTTTTATCTTTAAATGTTTTGTAACGTTTTTTATAACGTATTTCTCAGAAACTTCAAATTATTTTTTCCTTTGAAGACCCAGACAGAATATATGACTCCTTTCGTATCGGCAATGTAGCAAATGAATATGATTAGCTAAAGTTACCAAAAATTTAATTGTAGCTTTTTTAAAATTTAATTTTTACAAAAAAAAATTAATTTGCTTTTAAGCATGCTAAACTACATATGTGTCAAAAATTTCAAAAATTCGGTCTTTGTCACTTAAACGAGAAAGATCCATGATACGAGTCATATAATTTGCTCAAAAAACGGTCATTGACAGAAACGACAAACGACAGAATCTTGAAAAAAAGGCAAGCGGTTAACATGATGAAACTTGCAGATGCAACTGTTTAATCAACTTAATGTTGAAATATGGCAAGATACAATCATTTCAACAACCAAGTTAACCATGCCTAAGGCAAAATCACTCTCAGTTACCAATCTAAAGATCCTCTAAGATTGATTTGATGGGAACAACCAAGTGATTCGTACTTTCGTCACACGAAACAAAGTGCGGCGTTTCATGCCTGAAACAAAAATATTTCCTATAAATTAAATGCCTGAAACGAAAATTCGAAGTCCAGAGGCTTACTTTTACTTTCACTTGTTTCAGCCATTAAACTACGGCTATGCTGGGGAACCGCCTTGAAGAATTAATTTTTTTTTTTTTTTTCTTAAGCTTGATACTTATTCTATCAGTCTGTTTTGCCGAGCCGATAGGTTACAGGGATGTGAACAAACCAGCACCGGTTGTCAAGCACTTTGTGGGGGGGGGGGGAACATATACACAAAGACACACCTACTTCTATGTATATTATACACGACGCGCTTCTTTCAGTTTCCGTCTACCAAATCCACTCACAAGGCTTTGCTCGGCCCGAGGCTATAGTGGAAGACACTTGCCCAAGGTGCCATGCAGTGAGACTGAACGTTGAACGATGTGGTTGGGAGGCAAACTTCTTACCACACCTGCACGTCACGAAAAATTAAGGATTTTTGGTGGAAATCCAAAACATACTGAAATAAGTTGCGACTGATTTCTGATGCAACCCGCTCTTCTTCCAACTGTCACTTCTTGGATATTCCGCTAGGTCAAGGTTTAAAGGACCGAACGGTTGTTTAAGTTTGCACGCGTTTGCATGGACCCTTAAAACAATTTAAGAAAGCATAGTACATACTACTAAGTCATATTCGCTTGCAATTTACGACTGTATTATGTATTGATAGCGATAGTGCGTTAGAATCTGCAACATCTCTGTCTAAATAAGGCCGTGATTTAGTCAACAATACCATACTTGGTAATATAGTGACTGCAAACGTCACTCGCCTTTACAGACACGTTGCTATGCCTTTCGGCATTTATTCCAGCAGATATCTCGTGATAAGCTGTCGGCAAACTCCTGTCAGTTGTATACAGGCATCAACATTCAAGCAGGACGTTCCAGAATATTTTGTCATGTTTTGTTATAAATAAGCTTTGATTTTAAACTCTCTTTACAGATCGTTATAAAAATGTAGCCAAGCATTACGCTTGCATCGACGTTAATCGACGATTCTCTTACGTTCATATTTTCATTGTATCTCTCTTTCAAACGCGTCATTAGAGACAGCAACAGATATATTTAGCAGACGTATGGGATCTTTTCGGTTTGGCTTTCACTTTTTGAAATTTAAAAATTAACAGAAAAGATCCGATATATGTTTCTGTTTCTCATACATATACACAAAAGTAAATAAAAAGAAATAACGAGGTAGCAACAACGACAACAACAGTAGCAGACAATATGAAAATGACTTTCCTTTGCTCTTTACACTGCCACCGCCACCACGGCAAGGGAAGGAAGAAACAAAGAAAAATTGTGAAAACGGTACCACTTCCGCTGCCACCATCACCAGCGACAGTAGCAGTTCAACAGCGACCAACGACAAAATAATAAAAGAAAAAAAAGACGTAAGTTTTAAATCAAAGAGTACGGGGTTCGCAGCAGCAACTTGAGAGACATACGAAGGAACTTTTCTTTAGGAAGATAAATATAAAGAGGCCAGAAGTATGTTAAATAAAGTTGGGAAAAATATTCAACTCAATGTTCCCGTGTCTGTCCAGCAAAACACAAATTTATGGACAATTGTATACAAAGCGTTTGGCGCAAAGAGCAGGAAGGTGGAGCAGGCTATGCAACAACTGGAAAAGTGTCTGCGTCCAGTCTGGAGCAGTAAAACTTATGTAGCTAGGAGAAAAGATTTGAAACCGTCGATGTGAGATTCGGCTCGGAAAAGGAGGCCAAACATCACTTCACCACCATCCTAACCAGTGATGAACTAACCCTGATCCCAATTTACCTTGGCCGAAGAGTATCCAAGGTGACAATGCACAACATACCACCAGAAATCAATATTTGCTGGTTGGTAGCTGCGGTACTGTTCGAAAAAAAAAAGGAAAAACAAACATTCCTCAAATACAGTTGAATGGAGAAGCGCAACTGGTTGGGCCAAGGGATACAGCTTCTCATACAGGCTGGACCGTCTAGCATCGATGCAATACCTGACTATATAATATTGTCAGATGGTACAAAGCTTCACGTAGCTGTTGAGAATAGAAAGCCGATGTGTCACCTGTGCGGAGAGACAAACCATCTCAAAGCCTTTTTGCTCACTGCAAGGGAAGCCAAAACCAACACCAGGACCACTACCACAGCAACGACATCAACAACAACAACAAGAGAAAGCAACAGCACCAAAGAAAGCAGATGAATGCAGCAGTAGGAATGACCACAACATCCACTGCGGCAGCAACAATATCACCACCACCATCACCATCACCACCACACTGCCACCAGCAACAACAACAGCAGGAAAAACTACAACGTCCACAGCGACAACACCATCACCATCATCACTTCTACCAACAACAGCATGAGAAACACACAAAACAAAAACAACAATCTCAAATGACCAAAAACAGCCTCAAGATGTACCCCTCCCTGCCTTTTGAGACCAATCAGACATGTCCTGCAATGAGAAGTGGAACGGGCCAAACTGGCAAATAGTCAGCAAGCCAAAAAGAAGGAAAAGGAATAGAAGTAGTCAAATAAAACCACAAACACAGATAAACAAATGTAAGAGATCCCTGTGAGCAGTGGTGCCCAAACATCAACCCCAAGTGCAACCACACGTAGACCATCCTCATCAATAACACAATCCCCATTACTACCCCAACCACTACCACTATCACAGACAACCCCATTGCAAGTGCGACCCTTCTCATACACACGGCCCGTACATCGCCCAGTCCAGCAACAAGAGCAAAACAGTAAAAACTACACGGCGGTGAATACAAACAATAGAAATTTGATGGAATACATACATAGACATACAGACATCGCGCACGCAGACTTTGTCACACCAACAACTAACACACCAACTCACATAACATTCATCCAGACATCAAAAAATACATACAACATTTTAAAAAAGAAGTATCCCAAAGGAGTAAGAAATTTCGCTACTAAAATAAACAAGAGACTATATAAGGAACTCTTGGAGGAGGTGCAGACAGCTGAACCGGAAGCCAGACCACCAATCCCTCGTGCCTCTCAGCCACCACGAGGGTTACCGACGGTGGGAATAGTGACCTGAGGCACCTATAAGTAAGTGTTTTTTTCTCTCGCTTTATCCAAACTTATGAATAGGCAGTGTGAATGCGCGGCGACTGTCCGGTCGCTGGAAACAAAATTACCTCCTCAGCAACCTCACGTCTCTACCATTGGATGTGGAGGTTATCAGTGTGGCGAGAGTCGCCGAGGCACGGATTCTCGCTCCCTTCCTCAATGGCAACGAGATATTCTTATATCCAAGCCGGCCGGGAAGGAGAAGCGGTGTTGCCGTGTTGTTTCGGACGACCTGGGTAGAGGCTGATATCTTAACATTTCTGATGGTCTTAAGTATAAAAAAATATTAAAGATTTATATAGAACTACATTCAGAGTATGTCTATAAGCTATTGTGTTTAGACCTGGTTTCTATCCTCAAACTGTTCCGTTTTGTAGATGCAATTTTTTTTAATAAAGAACTCCGAAATTAGAAAAATCAAAAATCTGCAACAATCTCGGTCCCATGAGTATCGGATAATGGACTTTCAACTGTGTGAAGAAACTGATCGTATTGATCGTAGTTTTGACGGTGATTGTGGTGAAAGCAGAGACAGTGTTGATGATTACGATGGACGAGATAAATATGGGAGGAGGATAAAATAGTATCGGTGGTTATAATGGCGACAGGAGCGGTGGGATGTGTGATGCTGAGGTGATGGTGGTAATAGTGGTGTTGACGATAGTATTAGTTGTGTGATGGTGGTATTGTAGTTGTTTATACTGGTTGTGTTGGTGAAAGTGACTGTCAAGGTAACCGCCATGATAACGTTGATGGCGGTGTATGTGGTTGAAGTGGAAGCAATGACAATGCTGCTGATGATGTTGGTGGTTGTGAACTGCTTCAGATGATTCCTGTTTTTAAAATGTTTTTTTTTTTTAATCATATGGCTGTGTTATTTTTTTTTATCCCTGCCAAGGAGGTTATGTTTTTGCCAGCGTTGGTTTGGGAAATTGGGCGATTTTCAGCATGCGTGTATATGGGTGGAAATGAGCTGCTTGGCGGATGTCTGCGCTCTCCGAGTGCTTCTCTAGTTGTTATTATTATTATTATTATTATTATTATTATTATTATTATTATTATTATTATTATTATTATTCCTCTTCTAGCTCAAGCTCGGTCTTAATCCCGGTAGGAATTATTTGGATAGCAGGTTACTACCTGTAACCTTAGATATTCAAATGTTTTCAACAGTGTTTGAAGTGCTTAGAACCCTCCTGATAATCCTTGCTCTATCAGGCATTCTATTTCACTCTCATTCAGCCATTTATCTATATCTTGGCTTACTGTTCCCAATGCACCAATTATTATAGAAACCTCCTTTACCGTTCGCATGCTCCAAATTCTTCCTATTTCAAATTTTAACGGATTGTATATTTTTTTCCTCTTTCTTTACGATCCTCGAATCAAACGGGCATGATGGGTCGATACAGGCGTCCACATTTTAGATCCATTGTCGCTTAAACATATAGAAACGAGCATAAGTCAGATGGAAATAAAGCTTCTCCAAAGAATATATCATATGATACAGATATTATACAGTACCGGATGTCTTATCTGGCTTCCGGAAATACTATACAATATACTTTACCCTGTACTGAATAAAATGGCCCTGCTTTTTGAAGTTGGTTAATTTGCATACGGAGTGTTAAAATAGTTTTGTTCCTTTATTATTATTTTTTTTTTTTAAGTAGACTGGTTAAGATTAAACATTCTCTTCTTCAGTAGTGTATTGATTTTTTACCGGTATCTGTTAAATGAAATTTAATTTCCATTCTAGAAACATTTTACTGTATATATATGGTACAGAATGATATATTCTAAATATCAAACAGACCCTATTTTAGAAATCTATCAATTCGAATCTGTTAAATACAATCTTTACTTTTCATAGTTTATTTAAGTACATATTTAGTCTGTCTCCAGAAAATCGGATATTCTAGAAATCCCAAGCTTGCCTGATAATTGGTCCAGTATCAGAAATTATCGACGAGGTATAATGAAAACAAATATATTAAATGATTTTATTACACAGATTATCAAAGTTTCTTTTCTTGCTTTCTTTTCTTTTCTTTTTTTTTGTTGTTGTTTGTTTGTTTTAACAGTCTGAGACAAAATCGATGAGGATATCGATACGATATTTTTAGATTAAAATTATGAATTGCAGACAGTAAAAAAAATTGACTTGGAATAAACGATGAAGAATCACTTATCAAATAAATACGAAGCTACAAAGTCTATCAGAAAAAGAAGACACAATGTATTTGATAAAAATAAAAAACGTGTAAAACTATCTATATATATATGTACATAGTGTATCTTATATCTTACCGTGCATGCTAAAACAGATGAACCGCTGCCACTGTTAAACTAAGAGTTCCACGTAGATTATCAACGTCCAGTCTCCTTCAGCATAGTGATTAAGCAATTACTATACTTAGCAGTTTTAATAGATATGATATATGGAATAAATATTGAACAAATTACGATGATCATAAATTTACATTATTTGTTTCTATGCACATAACGCCATTGTTGTTGTTTGGAACATCCAATACAGATTTCCAAACAACTACAGTGGTGAAACGTACGTAGGAACAAGTAATAAAAACTTATATTCATCGTAATTTCACACACACACACACACACACACACACACACACACGCACACACACACACGCACACACGCACACGCACACATGTATATAATTAATAAAGACAAGATATATATATATATATATATATATATATATATATATACATATATAGTAAGTTTATCTTAATTTTTATGCGACTCTATCCTATACTGTTCTCTCTCTTTCTCTCTCTCTCTCTCTCTCCCTGTCGTCTTCTCTCTCATCCTTTCTCTAATTCCTTCCCCCCCCCCTTCACCCTTTTCTCTCTATCTGTCTCTCCCTCTTTCTAACACGTGACAATCGTCCATCTTTCTTTTCCTTCAGGGCTGTCGTAGAGACTGCACGTATCTTATCTGTCTCTCTCTTCTATCTTTTCTCTTGTCAAAGAAAATATTTATCCAGCATTCGTTATTTTACCTTCATCTGGTCTATGTATATATATATATATATATATATATATATATATATATATATATATATATATATTAATATTTCTAAGTCTCTCTAAAGGAGACTACGGCAGCGGTACTGAATATTAATAGTTATCGCCAAGCCAATATGGCAGTCCAAAAAATAGGACGAATGCTGCCGTTGATTAGCTCCAAGAGGCCATCGCCTCTAGCTAGCTATGTGACACACGAACCTGTGTCCTTTATAACCTTCGAACAGGGGAGGTCAGCAGCTTCCCCTTGCTGGTTTGGCATCTGCAGACTAGTTTCGGGGTATTGCCCCTTGTCAATGCAGAGCAGCCGAACCCAGCAGGCGTCGCTACTGACCGTCTATATATATATATGAAAGAAGGTTTGAAAATGCAATTTTAAAGATGTTTATTCACTTGACCGGTTTCACTTCTTTAGAAAAAGATTGTCACAAGTAAAATTCCTTTTAATTCTACATTGCTCTTCCTTCCCCCCACCTCAACCAGCATCCCACACTGTCCCTTAAAATAGCAAACATTCCCTAGCTACACACAAGAGAGAAAACATGTCAAAAAGACGGGTCGGTTCCTCTCCAAGTTTTTGTAAATTCTTAAATATATCTCCTTCTGGGTATATATATACTACCAAACACTTTTTGTTGAATACTCTCTTTGAAACTGTTTTAAACATTTTCTTATTTTTATCAAAGAATGTATATATGTATTTTAATACTTTTGTGACAACCAGTACTTAACACAGCAAAGCTTATACAAAGCTTTACATTTTACTTTTGACGATCTTTTTCTAAAAAAGTGAAACCGGTCAAGTGAATAAACATCTTTAAAATTGTATTTTCAAACCTTCTTTCATATATATTTCCACTCGTGCGGTATCTTACAACTTTACTTTATATATATATATATATATATATATATAAATATATATATATATATATATATATATATATATATATATATATATATATAAATTACAAATTAAAAGGGTAAAGGATTATCAATTTATTAATTAATAAATCAATTAACAATTAACAATTTTTACCAAGCCCATCAGTATGAAAGCACCATTATTGGTGGAGAACTTATTTAAAAGCTCATATATATTTATAAATATAATTAAGGGATTAGCAAATATTTGCTTCACCATATACCGAAGTTCAGAAATAGCAGCTAAAAAAGCTGAGAATCTCAGCTTTTTTAGCTGCTATTTCTGAACTTCGGTATATGGTGAAGCAAATATTTGCTGATCCCTTAATTATTTATATATATATATATATATATATATATATATATATATATATATATATATATATATATATATATACACTTCATTCTTGTATCTGGTTTGCAAGATTCTTTATGTGAATTCGTGTGTTGAAACAAGTTTTGCTGTGTCTAGAGGGAGTCATTATGCCAATATTATTAACAGACGCATTGGTTCAATTCCACTCCTTTATTATTGGTCCATTGGTTAAACATCCTACTAACTAATCGATTGTTTGTTTAGTTTAGTTAAATTGTCATTTGTTTGTTTTTGCTTGTCAAAGCTCTTTCGTTGCTACTTGCAACCTTTTCACTGACTTTTGACTTTTGACCGTTACAAATAAAAACAAAACAAATGACTTTCTGTTTAACCAAATTAAATAATCGATTAGTTAGCTATTTAACTAACTGGCTGATAATAAATGAGGAGTGGAACTGAACCAATGCGTGTGTTAATAATCTTTTCTACTCTAGGCACAAGACCCGAAATTTTGTGGGGAGGAGGCCAGTCGATTAGAGCGATCCCAGTACGCAACCGGTACTTAATATATCGGCCCCGAAAGGATGAAAGGCAAAGTCGACCTCAGCGGAATTTGAACTTAGAACGTAAAGACAGACGAAATACCGCTAAGCATTTCGCCCTGCGCGCTAACGTTTCTGCCAGCTCGCCGCGTTGCAAAAATAGTTTTTGAAAATAACGCATTTGGCCAAATTTGGACATACAACAGTTTAACATAACAGCAACGATATGATTTCGTATATTGGTTTATGTGGAACGAATGAGAAAGGACTGCTCAATTTATATTATAGAGGACGTGATCTTTTTTATTGAAACTAAAACTGAGAATTTGTCTCGGAGACAAACACCATTGCGATGTTATATACGAAAAGTCCCTGGCTTTGAGTAAAAGAAAATATAGGAGAATCAATTAATTAGGATTTTATTCAACATATTCTCCTCTCAGATTCACACATTTATTGCAGCAGTCCTTCAGTTTTTTCTAATCCCTGTAAAAGAACTAGGAAAGTTGGACCTTCCACCAAACCTTTTCCGATACCCTGAAAGCCAGGAACCTTTCAGCAATCCCCTTGTATATAATGATTGGGAACAAAAGCTCGTACCGTTTTTCAGCTAAAATTCAATACCTGTACAAACCTTTATTCAACCACAAATGTTTCAGTTTGTTCCACTACATCTCGTCATCTTTGGGGCAGCTTCATAATCTCATGCTCCCAAAGCTTGCCATTTTTCTGAGTCATGAACTGGTCTAAATGGTTTTTACAATTTTCCAAAGAATTGAATTCCTTCCCATTTAAACAATTTTCCAGGGATCGAAATAGTTTAAATAAATGTACAAGGTCATGCGAGTATGGTGGGTGTGGTAGGACATCCCAGTCAAGCTGTGTCTACAAGGAAACATGTAGTCTAGCGTTGTCCTGAACGATTGACCAATTCTGAACTTCTTTCATCGATTGCTTCCTTTAATCGATCTAATTGGGGACAATAATTGTCTGAATTCAACGTCTGATTTTTGCGGAAGGAGCTCGTAGAACACAATGTCCTTCCAATCACGCCAGATACAGAACATCACCTTCTTCGGATACTAATCGGCTTTTGGAGAGATTAAGGTGGTTCATTTCGTTTTCTCCAATAACTTTTTCACTCCACATTGATCGTCCTTTCCACAAATAAGTCACCTTTGTCGTGTTTGAACTGAGAATCGTAGATGGAAATGCGCTCCATTATTTTTTTTAATTATGAGGCACTCAAACGTCATAGTGATCATGTATCCAATTGCTTTTTAAATGCGTTGTGACGTTCATATGAGACGTGTGGTGTGTCTCTACAATGTCTCGTGTCATGTAACCGGATTATTTTTTATTAGCATTTCGATTTGGTTATTGACAACTGTAGGCCTGCCGGAACATAACAGCCTTCCAGATAAAAAAAAATTCATTCATAAACCTAGCAACCTACTTAGAAACAAACTTCTTATCTATGGCGCTATTTCCATAAACAACACATATTCTTTTTTTTTTTTTTTTTTGCTTTTTGTAAAACGGGGTTTTTTTTCACTATCTTTCCGGAAAAGTTGCATCACATGATGAAAATATATCTCATTTTCTTCCATTTTCATTTTTAACGTATAAACAGTAGAAACAAACTATCCACTGTAATTGTAAAGAAATACATATTGCAATGTCACGTTTCAGAAAAAAAAATGTCACACGCTTCTGTCATGTGAGAAACAAATTCATGTCTAAACACCAGCAGTTGAAAAACAGTACGAACTTGTGTATGTACACAAACACACACACACACACACACACAATATTTGTCTATACAGTATGTGATATATACCAGTTATTGTTTTATTCACCAGAAAATATATATTATTTTCCATTTCAGCTTGCAAACATTTTCCATTTTTAACCGAAAAATTGAAGTTTTTCCAACCAAAATAATTTTCTTACTTTTTTATTTTCATGGAAAAGTGTTTTCAAATTTAAAAAAGAAAACATACATTTCAAAATTTTTAAAATTGAAATATTAAAACCTTTCCCCACGGAAATAATAGTTGAGTTTTTATTTATTTTTTTTTGAAAAATGCAATTATTAAACATTTGCTAAATTCAATTACAAGTATTTTCCGATTTATGGGCAGAGAATGCTGTTTAGGTGCAGTCATGGCTCAATGGTAAAATGTTTGTTCCCTAACCACATGGATCCGGGTTCAGTTCCACTGCGTGTCTCTTGGACCAATGCTTTTTATTATAGACCCGAGTTGGCCAAAGCCACGTGAATGGATTTGGTAAGTAGAAACATACATATGTATGTGTGTTTGTTCTTGACTACCGGTGTTAGTTTGTTTATTTCCCCGTAATTCAGTGATTCGGCAAAAAGCGACCTATTAAACATGTTTCAGTCTTTAAACAAAATAAGTACTGCAGTCGATTTGTTTGACTAAAACGCTTCAAAGCAGTGCTCTAGCATAGCCGGTCCAAGTGAAAGGGGATAAAATATATACAGTCGAGTTAGTCATATTCTTCACTTTTTTTTTTCCCCCCTGTCATCGTCTTGTTCTGCCTCCTTATGTTTTATCAATTACATCTCGTTTATATTGGTTTTAAATTTTTCGCACGAAGCTGGCAGGTTTCGGAAGGGGCTAAGTCGGTTATATTGACCCCAGTGTTCAACTGGTACTTATTTTATCGACCCCGAAAGAATGAAAAGCAAAGTCGACTTCAGTAGAATTTGAACTCAAAACATGAAGGCGGACGAAATGCCGCTAAGCATTTTGCCCGGCGTGCTAACGATTCCGCCAGCTCACCGACTTATCGCTCGTTAATCTTGAGTGTGTTTAAAAGCGATAAGCTGGCAGAATCGTTAGCACGCCGAGCATTCGTCCGTCTGTACGTTCTGAGTTCAAATTCTATCGATGTCGTGTATTGAACTCTTAACCAATATATAACGAATGTTGTACATTTGTTTAAATAATTAAAAACCGCCAGTCACATGGCATGCATGAATTCTATGTTAACTTGTACGTTTTTGCAATTAAAATAAACGGGGAAGTGTAATTCTGTTTTAAGTCCTCATTAATAACAGACGTGCTTTTTCGCTTCTCTCATTTAAACTGTACTTAAATCCCTTTTGGGACTACCGTTGTTTTTTTAATTGTTATACAACTTCTGCTGTTTTCTGTGTCTTTTGGAAACATTGCTTCCTTTGGCGAGTTCGTTTTTTTTTTTGTGTGAGTCCCTTTTGTGCGAGCTGCTTTCCTTTATGGAAAGTTTTTTTACACGAACAGTACAACATGGAATTTGACGCGTCCCAATATGTAGATCCAGACTTCTTCTTGGAGGAATTGTGCGAACAGGTGTTGCCCTCCTTCCCATTTTGCCAAACGAAGGAAGACAAGAACATGCCAGAGAATGAGGAAACTGACCTGCGAGTTGAAGCGCGGAATGGTAATGGAAGAATGAACTACGCGTCCGTGGCCGGGATCACGAACAAAATAGTGCAGGTCGGCCCAGACGAATTAGAGAAATACAAGTGTTTAATACAAAAAGAGGGAACCAATGTAAAAGTAACCCCACCTGTGGAAGTGATACACATCACAAAGAGGCAAACAACAGTGTACAAAACCTTGTCACTTAAAACGAAAAAAATTGAAATGGCTACTAAAGAGGCAATTGAAAAATGCCTACAGCCGATATAGCAAAATCTAACATACATACCCAGAGGAAAGCGCTTCGGAAACGAAGAAGAAGCCAAGAAGCATTCGACAACCCCATTAAAGTCAACAGAAATGGTGCTGCTGCCAACATATTTAGGCAAGCGGACATCAAACATTAAAATAGGGGAAGTCCCACCGGAGATCGACGTGGTGTGGCTGGAGGCAGCTGTACTGCTAAACTTGGAGGATAAAATCACCATCCTTCAAGTCACCAAGATGCACCAGCAGAACTGATGGGGCCAAGGCCTGGAACTGGTACTCAAGGCCACCCAGCAAGACCTGGAAGAATTGCCAGATAAAATTTTACTGCCGGAAGAAACCACACTAAGTGTATTAGTGAAGGGGCGAAAGCCAGGGTGCTACAAGTGCGGCATGAAAGGGCATATTAAAACCGCATGCCCACAAGACAAAGCACCAATAGTACCTCCTACGGCTAGTACCCCCCACCCATCCACACACAAACCGACAAAGCCAAAGGAACCTCCAAAAAGACGACCAATACCACGACAAAACAACACACACCAATAGCAGCGCGAGAAGAGACAAAACAACAAAAGAGAGACGCCCCAGAAAAAACATCTCCAACTGCATCTGAAGAAGTGGAGAGCGACAATTGATTCCATCGCTACAGAATCACTGTCGATGTCGTTTCCATCCTCATACGTTCGGCGAGATAGAAATTCGCAGTTTACGGCTATTTGATCCTTGTTCTTATACCTGTGCTTACGAAATAAGCAAATTACAAAACTTAGCAGTCGACTTTGCCTTTCAATCTTTTGGAGTCGATAAAATAAGTACCCCTTGAACATTGGGATCAATGTAAACGACTTAACTCCTCCCCGCCCCCGAACTTGATTGTCTTGTGCCAAAATTTGAAACCAATATTGAGTGTATTTATATCAATATAATATACGATCGCTCGAAACATTATTATTCCTATATCTTCTCCTCTTTTCACTGTTGCTAGTTTTCTCCTTATTTCATCTCTTTTTCATATTTTTTTCTCTTTTTCAATCGCTGTTTGTTATATTTCTATTCGTATTCCATACGACACCTTACCTCAATCTAAGGTTATGTCAAATCACGTGCGTACATACATACATACATACATACATACATAGAATCACACACACACACATATACACACTAACTATATATCGTGCTTGTGCCATTAATAATGACGTCAAATACGCTTATCTTAATTAAATGTATTGAGAATGATTTAAAGAATTAAGAGAAAATATACCGATTTACTAATGATCTGTACTAAAAGGAAATTGCAATTTGCTTAAGGTAAAGGGTAAACTGATATTACGAGACGTTAAAATTAACTTTGGGATTAGAAGTCAGTGTTAGCAATCTTGTATCTAACTTGTCAGTATTTTCCCATTTATATTCTAGGCAGTGGAGGCGCAATGGCCCAGTGGTTAGGGCAGCAGACTCGCGGTTTCGATTCCCAGACCGGGCGTTGTGAGTGTTTATTGAGCGAAAACACCTAAAGCCCCACGAGGCTCCGGCAGGGGATGGTGGCGAACCCTGCTGTACTCTTTCACCACAACTTTCTCTCACTCTTACTTCCTGTTTCTGTTGTGCCTGTAATTCAAAGGGTCAGCCTTGTCACACTGTGTCACGCTGAATATCCCCGAGAACTACGTTAAGGGTACACGTGTCTGTGGAGTGCTCAGCCACTTGCACGTTAATTTCACGAGTAGGCTGTTCCGTTGATCGGATCAACTAGAACCCTCGACGTCGTAAGCGACGGAATGCCAACAATATTCTAGGCAACATACAGTTACGAAGGAGAAATATTCTGATAATTATAATTTAAATGGTACCACTCGAAATCGAAATACTGTTTTCTAGCTCTACAAAATAATGGACCAATAATTAATTCTAATGAGAAATAATGTTCATTCATCACGTGACTGATTTAAAGCATGCTGCACGTTTTCTTCTTTTGCGCGCTTTTTACTGAGGTGGGCTATACAGACTAGTGAATGAATAGATGGGGAAGAGTTGGCGATGTGAGCAGTTGGTATGAAGTCAGGTGACCGGGGACTACAGTCAGTGTAAAGTTGGCTACGAAGACAGTCGGGGAAAAGATGCGACGTGACCAGTCGAAGTGAACAGGGCGACGATACGGAGAACAACATTACAGAAGGCAAGTTGGTTTGCTGAGCTGGCCTGCGGTTTCCTAGCTGCTGACTTGGCTGTTGGAGCTGTGTTGGTGTCGGGAGACCGCATTTCGCAACAATACTATGTATACATATACAAACATATATGCACTAACCGTTTATATCTACACATATATTCAAGATTGTAAACTGTGTGTATGTATATATGTGTATGTAAGTGTGTGTGTATATATATATATATATATATATATATATATATATATATATATATATATAAGTCAGTAAATAGTGGGGTTGTGTTAACCGCACGTGGAGAAATAATAGGAAAATGTAAAAAAGCCAGAATGCTGAACTGGGAGCATAATTTAATGAAGATTTTTTCTAACCGGTTTTCATTGCGATGAAGCAAATTATCAAGAAGGAGAATGAAAATGTTTTTTTACAAAGAAGTACAAAAAAGTACAAAATGAAGAAAATAATATATAAAACAATAATATATAAAAAAAATAAATATACCCATACATTATATTGTCTTTGAGCTTTTGTAGTTCAATAGTAGTTCATGTATAAATTGGTAGGAGTTGAGAGTTTTGTTAGGTTTAAAAAAAGGGTTAAAAGTTTGTGCTAAGCAGGAAATGTGGTGTCAAAACAGGAAGTGTGTGTAAAGGGAGACAAGTGTTTTTAGTTAGAGTTATGAACTCTTTTTTTCAAAACAGGAAGTTTGTGTCTGTTCATAGAGAAATAAGGTCACTGAGGGGTGTGTGTGTTAAGAAATGGTTGGAATTTCTCTATGAAAAGATTCTCCTTGTTGATTCTTTCTTGTGTGGAGATTCTGTCTTTACATTGATAGAAAGGGAATATAATGAATTTAGGGTTTTTGTTTCTGGCGCAAGAGTCTATGTGGCCACTGAGTGGAATTTGGCGGTATTGAGGGAGGTTTATTTGTTCCTTATGGACAGCTACTCTTCTACGTAATGGGAGGCTCGTCTGTCCGATATAGAAGTTTTGGCAACCTGCGCAAGTAAGGACATAAATGAGGTTACTCGAGGAACAAGAGAAATTGGTTTTAATTTTAAACTTTGTTCCTCGTTTGAAGGTAAATTCAGAGCCTTCAAGTAGGTAAGGGCAGGTGCCACAATTAGGGCGTGCACATTTTTTAACTGATGGGGGTGGAAGTGGTGTATGTAGTTTGGAATTGGTTAATAATGTTTTCAAAGATTTGTGTTGCCTTTTGCATTTAAGGACTTTGTGTGTATTAATGATATTGTTCATTTTCGGGTCTGTGGTGAGTAAGGGGAGGTTTTGTTTAATTGTGGTGAATGCTTCGATGTTATTGGGGTTATGGGTGGAGATGTATGGAAGTATTTTGGGGTTGGGTGTGTTATTATGTTGGTTGGTTTTTAGTGTGTTTTTGTCAAGTTCCTTGGCACGTTTTATTCCAAGATCTATGAGTGTGGAGGGATATTGGCGTTGTAACAGTGTTTTTTTGAGATCTTGTAAGCGTATTTCTCGAGTGGTAGGGTCAGAGACAATGGTGCAAATTCTTTTAGCTAAATTAAAGGGGATATTTATCTTGGTGTGTTTTGGGTGGCATGAGCTAAAAAGGAGGTATTGTTGTGAGTCTGTAGGTTTGTGGTAGATGTCGGTTGTGATTTGGTTATTAGGTGTTTTTATGATTAAGAGATCAAGAAAAGGGAGATGATGTTTGCTGAATTCCATAGTGAATTGAATGTTGGGATGTATGTTATTAAGAATGGATTTGAATTCTAGAAGTTTTTCATAGGGTTCATTCCATATGATGAAACAATCATCCAAATATCTTTTCCAGTTATCCATTAAAAAGATGTGGAAAAGGTGTCCAAATTTCTGACGTGAGGTTTCATATAGTGTTAATTCAAAAAAACCCATTATGAGGTTCGCAAGGACTGGTGCAGCTTTAGTACCCATCGCGATACCACATTTTTGGCGAAAGTATGTGTCTGCAAACAGGAAGTAATTGTTGGTCAGAATGAACTTAAGTGATTCTATGATGAAAGTTGTGTTGATGCGATTAGGAAATGTTTCTGGGTGTTTGTGCAGCCAGAATTTAATTGCCTCAATCGCATATTCATGAGGGATATTTGTATAAAGGTTGACCACGTCAAAAGACACCAAGAGTGACTCCTCGTTTGTTGTTTTCGGGAGGTGATTGAGCATGTCAAGATCATCTCTGATGTAACTTTTGATGTGGCTTAGGAAAGGTTTCAAAAGAATGTCCAAGAAATTGCTTAAGCGATGTGTTTCGCAGGAGGTGCCTGCTATAATGGGTCTTAGTTTTAAATCTTCCGGTGCCTTGATGTTGATGTAGATTTCAGAGGAGAGTTTTTTAAACCTAACAAAACTCTCAACTTTCATGCATCCTTATTTTTCCTACCAATTTATACATGAACTACTATTGAACTACAAAAGCTCAAAGACAATATAATGTATGGGTATATTTATTTTTTTTATATATTATTGTTTTATATATTATTTTCTTCATTTTGTACTTTTTTGTACTTCTTTGTAAAAAAACATTTTCATTCTCCTTTCATCTCCTTTCATTCTCCTTTCATCGCAATGAAAACCGGTTAGAAAAAATCTTCATTAAATTATGCTCCCAGTTCAGCATTCTGGCTTTTTTACATTTTCCTATATATATATATATATATATAATATATGCGAGTGCGTGGGTACACACACACGGACATTGAAAGATAGTGATGGGGGGAGAGAGTGAGTGAGAGAGAAAGGATCTGGTTAGCAGGGTGCTCAATAGCTGGGGGGGGGGCCATGAAGCCGCTAATAGATGTGGGAGGTAAACAGTCTGGAGGACTAGATGACAATACAAGGGCCCCGCTCTGCATGCCCTTCACAAATGACAACGGTCACGACACCATCAATCTCAGAAACATGGCGGTCTCTGAGCTCGCCGGAAAAGATGGCCACATGGCCACATATGAGAGAAAACTTGATTCCAACAATTCAAGAAAACGCTATCTAATGTTTTGGAAGCAATTACGACGGTCCTCTGGAGAACAACGGTAATGCCAAAAACACTAAGACCTAACGAAACAAGTGGCTCAGGGCAGTTGATGAAAGCCAGCTACTTGAGTTTTAAAATACGATGCTTTCAGTATAACATCATACACAGACTGCAACAACCATTCTTGTTTTATGGCTATGCCATGACTCTGGTGGAAATAATGAAGAGGTTCAGTAATATATTATTCGTGCGAAGATGGTTGGACGTTCTCCAACTTGTAGCTCAGTCAACATGTCCAGCAAAACTTAGCCCCGCTTACCAATTCTATCAGTGGTGGAAGAATGTAAAACCACTTGCGTAAAAGCAATCAGTATATTGCTACTTTCTGAGAATGAGTCAGACGCGCCAACTAGGAAGTAATGAAGGAAGCACCAACAGATAGTTCGAGTAGTCTGCCAAAGACGGCTGGGACATGACAACTACAGCACCAAGAGTTGGGGAAATGCCCGTGTTAAGACGAGAGAGAGCTCATGGTTCAAAGGATGCCATCTAACAGAGGAAGATCGTCGTATAAAAGCGGTTGGGCTTGCGTGCCAAGGAGAGTGTACAGAATAGAGTAAGTCGCTTAAGCGACGACTATCCTGGAAGGAACTACCAGAGAAAATCGTCCTTCCTCCAGTGTACCATCGTTGATCTCTTGTCAATCCCAAATAACCTAAAAATATGGGGCAAAGAGAACCAATCCTGCAAGCAGTATAGAGCAACTTTTTTTTATCCTGAACTACATTTTGATCTGATGTCCTAGAGCACTGGAGAGAAAGCCGATACATGACAATCCTTAAAGAAATTGCTAAGTGGACTGACCTGAAGAGAGAGAGAGAGAGAGAGAGAGAGAGAGAGAGAGAGAGAGAGAGAGAGAGAGAGAGAGAGAGAGAGAGAGAGAGAGAGAGAGAGAGAGAGAGAGTTAAGGGCAGTAAACAACTGATATCAAAACCACACACACACACACATATACAGCACAACAATTAAAAACGCATTTAAGTATAAAGAGTGATGTATACTAACGTACCGATACATGCATGCATATACATATATGCACATGTAAATATGTTTGTACAAACATACAGACACGTATACATGTACACAGACCACGCACACATATACTCACACGTATGTAAACCAACAGTCCACACACACGCAAAAGTGGGTCATGGCTGCATAATATCAGCGTCCACTGCAAACAAATAATGTTTTCCTTTCACAAGAAGATCGCTGTCAGTTTAAAACGATACAATATGGAATTACATGAAAGCGAGCGAAAACGGAAAAAATAACTAACAATAAATTCTAAGAATGAATAATTCTCCAAAGAGGCTTCAGAGGGTTACAGGAAGAAGCCCCACAAAACTACGGTGATACTGACCACTAAAGCAAAAGCTTCCTCCCTATTGTCTTCCCTCAGTCTACAGGCGCTTGATTACAGTGGGCCCATTCACTAGAACCATGCTCGCCACTCTCATCCACTTTTCAGCAAATTTGCTGGGAGGCTGCACTTCCCACTTCACCCAACCCCCACTTTCCTTTTCCAGTGAAACTTGAAACACTTGATCAGGCCAAAGAGGATGGTATCAGCCTTTAGCCCTTTCAATATGGTCCACCATCCGACCATCTTCTAAAGCCCTCAGACAAATAAACACTGCCTGTCCTACCTGACCAAAGGAAAGCAGTGATTTTCACATTCAACTCAGCCGATAACAGGATCCGTCAGACACGTGACAAAAAGTGTTCAGCATAACTCGACAAGTTAGTAATACTCTGGTATTGGACTAATGCATGTGAAACAGATTCGTCGTTCAGCGTGCATCTTGCGCATGCACGGCTGACGGCACTTCTATGCCTGTAGAGTTTATCTCAAATGAGCGATGCCCACCGATAGCTCCGTCCCGAAACTCCTCTAGATTAGAGCAGCCAGTTGGTTTTCGTCTGCGCTCAGTCTCCTCCAGAACATTTTCACCCTTGCCAGACACTAACCTTCTGGACTGCAACTCTGTCAAAGAGACGAGCTGTGAAAATAAACGGCGACCACACTTGTTCACTAAAGGAAGTCCATTCTACGATACAAGTCGCAACTCGTTTCGAACAGTCGAGAGAAGTGCTGCTGAAAAGTCGCACACATCTGCTCGGGTTCGAGTAACATGCACCCATCATGGTTCAGCAAATACTGAACCGTAGCTTTGCTGCCACGTTTCGCCTCTCTTACTCGGGCTCGTCAGACAGGTTTCGTCTCCTCGTGTCGTGTCGTGTGTGTGTGTGTGTGTGTGTGTGTGTGTGCGTGTGCGTATGTGCGTGCGCGTGTGCGAGTTATCCTGTTTCAGTCATTATATTGCGGTCATGCTGGGGCACCGCCTTGAATTTTCGACCCCTTTACTCACTTTTTATAAGCCTAGTACTTATTCTATCGGGGATTTTTGCCGAACTGCTAAGTTACGGAGCAAGTAAACACAGCAGCACCGGTTGGCAAGCGGTGATGGTGACACGAACACACACACACACACACACACACACACACACACAGATATGTATATATACATATATGATAGGCTTCTTTAAGTTTCCATCTACCAAATCCCAGTGAACAGGTCACGGTTTCAAATGATGAAAATATTTTGACACAAATGAAATTTAAATGTTGAAATGAAACTAACTGCTTTTGTGTGTTCTTGAATGGCTTACAAACATCTTCCATGCTGCAATTGTTGATTTAAAATAGAGTTATGTAAACGAAAATTCATTTTAATAGCATATTTTTCGGTTAGAAAATGTTTTTTTCTTACACACACACCGACTTGATTTAGGTGGGGGTAAAAATTTAGATTACCATTTATTTTGGGGTTTTTTCCACCAATGGACCATGCGTGTGATACTTCGGTATCATCATTCCATAAAATGTGTTTAATGGGACAAAAATATTGTAAAAACATCAATACATGTGAGAGTGAAAAGGGAGGTTGGTTTGGGTTGTGCTAGAAACAGCAACGAAATCTCCCTTGGATTGTTTACCTTCTCCTCTGAAAATATTTACAATTTGTTTTGTTTGTTTGTTTTTTTTACTGAAAAGCCTCTTCCCACAGTTTTTAAGTTAAAAAAGAAAATGGCCAAAATCGGTTTGGATAGTTATTTTAAGGCTTTAGCATTCCAAACAGCCATAACAACAAAATCACTTTTAGATTTATTTTACAAAAATTATATGGGTATTTTTTTAAAATTTTCATTCATAGATAATGTTTTTACATTATATATAGATTAATAGAATACATTGTTGGTTTTCCAAATAGCAAATTAAAACTTGAAATAAAAATATTAAAAGAGAAAGTGAGAGACTTTGCAAATGAATATGGAATACTCCACAGTAAATGCAATAAATATTTGAATTTGTGAAGAATTGGACGCAGTGAATACAATGAATATTTAAATTTGTGAGAAATTGGAGTTTAAAAAATTCAATAAACTTGAGAAATCGAAATTATAGGAAATTTCTTAGAACATGAATTTATAAAAATATTTCCAGACGGTCAACCCTTTAATTTCTTTTAGTACTTTTAGTAGTTGCAACATACCTAATTAATAAGCAGCTTTTTCAATTATAGTACTGTGAAATGGGGTTACTTTGAATACCAGGGTAACTTTGAACAAAATACATTTTGTCTTCTCTTATTACTTGTTACTAAAATTTCTTACAGAATTGTTTAAATGTGTTGTTAAACTTTAGAATTATATTTCTATGTATGTATGATAATTTCAATACATAAAGTAAAATTTGTAAATATAACTTTGATTATCCACTCAAAGAAAGAATTTGTCAACTTCTTCAAATTCCAGCAAAACAAACGTTTTTGCAAGGTATGAATACTTTTGTCAGTAGCTAAAGCACTTCTTGCATAAAAAATACAAGCTTTTGTTAAAATATGATGTTAATATAACTAGTTAATAATTTTCTATTGAAGTGTTTTTATAACTTTGGTATCTTTGTAAAAACTTGTATAACATGACATGTCCCCTCTTTGATTATCCAGGAGGGTTACTTTGAATGGCATTCAAAGTAACCCAAATCACTGTTTCCAGCAGTAAGCAGGATGCTACCACCCAATTCCACACATATGCTTCAACCACTTGACATGGCATTCTATGGGCCTCTTAAAAAAGGTTGGAGAAAAATCTTAAATGATCGGAAGGCTTATGGCAGGAAGAACTCAAAGACCTTAAAGAAAGATGCTTTTCCTGCTCTGCTCACACAGCTGCATGCTGCTCTCTTTCCTGAAAGTGGTCACTCACAGCAAGAATTTGGAAAGTGGTTTCATGAGATGTGGAATTCACCCTTTTCATCCAGATAAAGTTTTGGATCAGCTACCAGACCATGAAGTGAGCAAAGAAGATGATGAAGTCATCAATGTAAGAGTTTCGGATGTTGTGTTGAGAATGCTAAAGTCAATGAGAGGAGTGGATGAGAGCAGACCAAAGAAGAGACGAAAGAAGTTGAACATTACCCCTGGCAAAAGTACAAGTGTTGAGGACATCAGTGCTTCTGGTAGTGATATGATGGCCACCATTTCATCAACGGTTATAGAGAAGCATGGAGAGAGAGAGCAGCAAGAGAATTTGGATAGTGATGATTCTATGAATGAATGTGACAGGCACTCCAGTACTTTAGACATGGTAAGAGCAGAAAACACAGAAAGACAAAGTAGTTTTGTTGGAAACTCTGTCGTTGTGAGGTATGAGGGGCAAACATTTCCTGGTCAAGTGATCTCAACTGGAAGTGATGGAGCACTCGTGTCATCATTGACAAAATGTAAAAAGATAGGGTGGAGGTGGCCACTGATGGAGGATAAACTCATCTACAACTGGGAAGATGTGGTGGAAATGAAAACAAAAGAGATTCCACTGAACAACGGGGGTTTCTATTGATTCCCTGACCTTGAACAAGAATGGGGAATATAAAATGTGCCTTACTGATAACTGTGTGACATTTTCTTTAGTGCTATAACACTTAAAGCTGTTTATTGACTTTTCATTAGTATTTGTTAATAAAAAACATTACTGTTCAAAGTAACCCCAAATCAGGGGTTACTTTGAACAGTGACAATTATTTCAAAAAAATAATCAAATATTGACTGCAACTTATTTTTACTTCATATATCAGTTTACCTATTTAGTCCCCCTATCATAGTCAACTTTAGTTAAGATAGAAAAAAAGGTTATGAAATTATTGCAATAAGAAGTCTAAAACTGTTCAAAGTAACCCTGTTTTATGGTATAGATTGAAACATACTCATATAAACAATACTTAGATCTTAAAATACATATAGAAATACTGTGCTGTGAGTAACGTTTCAAAACAATTCACAAAAAAAGGTAAAAAAACACTCAATATGTATGTTTACATACGATTGTAGAATTAAAACAACCCGAAAGGAAAGATTATCGAACTTGTGAACAACTTTAGATTTGATTCTGACAAAACTGTGTCAAATCTTTTAAAAGATCATTGTCTGTTTTGAAAATCAAATACAAATATCAGTGAATTGACAAAACCATCATGGCTAAATGTATAAGACGCCTTCAACCAAATCATGACTACAATCATTGTATACAATGGACCTATAATCTTAACAAGAATTTATATAAAGCATATATACAATCAGACTGCCAACAGCTTGGTTTTATGCAATGGGTAAAAAATTTGTGCAACTCCAAACAAGCAGAATTAAATTTTCTCTAAGACACTTAAATGAATAAACAAAATGTAAATTTAAATGAATAAGCAAAATGTAAATTGATACCTCTAATGGAAATGTCAGGTTTAAAGCACGTGGACACTATAAAGCCAGCCATTGAAGATAATCATTCCACTTCCACTGAGGGACAGACAAAACGGTCAGCTAAATCTAACAAACAAAACACCAACAATTTAGATGAAATCCATACTTACACTGTACAAACAAAACACCAAAAGCTTGTGGACACCTTGCAAGTGATCTGGAATGATACATTTCAACAACTCCACAATATTAATTTGAATGACAGGCTAAACAACACCAGTATACGTAAAGAACCTGGTGAATTAGAATTAAAGACAGTAAATGAAATAGCATGCAAATATCTGAAGACAACACATTCCACAGATATGAAAAGAACCCACAAAACCATTAACCTTTTGGTGTGTCTCACAGTTATTACATTGCTAGTGTATTGCAAAGAGCTGAAGCTATGCAATTGAAATTCAAGCAGAAAGCCTGAACCAGTAAGGTTAAAAAAATACCAAAAAACTCAAAAAAATGAACTTTTGTTCTTATGAAAATGCATCCCACTGATAGTAACAACTTAGCTGAAAAACTAAAATATAACTCTACAGTATGTAAATATATAAAATATAAACCTACAGTATATAAATATATAAATGAAAATTGCTCAATAAATCATTTGCTTGAGATCTCAAGTCAATTTATTGCAGCTACAATGTGAATGGCTCAGTCTTTGTGAAAGACATCCCCACAAAAGATCAGGTTGGGGCTTACTGGAGATCTGTGTGGGAAACAAGTGATAATTTCAACAAACAAGCCATATGACTGAAAGAAGTGGAGCAGGGCTTCTTGGCAGCATGATCAGCAAAAAGATTGTGAAATAGATGGCAAAAGACTGAAACAGTTCAAGGGAAAATGTCAAACAGGAAATCCCCAGGCTCAAAATAGGTTACTGACTGAAGATTTTTACCTTTTATTGGCAAGATTTCATACGGTTATTTGGAGAAGTATCAAGGGCATGTGAGAACTTCCTCAACTGTCCCAACTACTTTCCTTATCTCCCAAAATAACCAAACTACTCTTGCTAAAAATTACCACCCAACTGGCAGCCAGAACATGTGCAAATTATACACTGGGTGCCTCAATCTGTTCTTGAATGATCCTTGAACCAACAACAACATTATAATACCTGAGCAAGCAGGGGAAAGAAGGGGATGTTGGACTATACACAACTGCTACTAATTAGCAAAATGATCCAGGAAAAACAGTAAAAAATGTTGCAGGGACTTAACCGCAATGTGGCTGGACTACCAGATGATTTTTTATAGTAAACCATATGGGTGGACTATCAGGGCTTTACAAAGTCCCACAACCACTTGTGAGTGCTATTGAGTGCCTGACCAAGACATGGTGTACCACTTTGCTCCTTAGTGATAAGGAGCAAGTTGAGTCAGATAGCATTCACTACCAAAAAGGTATCTTTCAGGGTGATAGCCGGTCAGTGTTGCTCTTCATCCTCACATTAAACCCACTCAAACCTATTTTGATGTCATATGAAGCACATATTGAGACACTGAAACATCTGCAACAGAGGAAAGAGACCAATAATTCTCTTGCCCAAGTTTGTAACCATGAAATCAACATAATTAAGATAGCTAATGAACTTGAATGGAGATATGAAATACAAGTTGAAACAGATCTCTCCCCAAGGAGCGTTGGTAAAATCTATTTATCAGAACAAAATTAAGTGGACCAGTTCACTGAGAAGATAGTACATGAGTACTTGGCATGAAAAACACAAACTATAAAAGGGATTGATTATGTCAAAAGCTTGGAAGGGAGTAGCAATGAGTTTATGACATCCCACTTTGAAGGCTACCTCCATGCAATTCAAAAACAAGAGCAAGAATCCCTAGTAAGTACCTACAGAATAAAAGGCAGAAAATATTGACAGACAACAAATGTAGGCTATGCAAGACCAAGACTGAAGACATCCACTACATTATTGCCAACTACGAGAGAATGTTTTCCAGTTATCTTCCCATGGGGCATGATGCAGTGGCCAACACAGTCTGGAACAGGATAACAAAAAAGGAAACACCTACTGAGCAAGTTGACCATATTCAGACTGATGGATCAAAAGAACCTTCTTGGCATACAACGGAGAACCATCACCATAAAATGTGTGTGTGTACAGTAATCTCTCTCTTATCTGGTACCACAGGAACTGGAGTGTTCTCCAATAATTCAATTTTCCGGGTGATCATCACTTACCAAAGTGCTACCATTGCACTTTACAAAAATTATTAAAACTCTCCATTATACATTAGTATTATCCTTAATATTCTGAATACAGTGGAAATGGGAGAAATAGGAAGAAATAATAGTATAATTCATGTGAAAAATAAGTTTTATTAACTTAAAATACAAGTACAGTATTTCATTTTAGTACTAGATACATTGTGTGTGAGGGTGAGTGTGTGTGTGTACAGTTAGATGTATGACTACTACAGTTTGAGTTAGAGCTTCAAGTAGATTATCAATATATATCAAGTCACCTTTCAGTACAGTGGTTAATCAACCACTTACTCAGCAATATTATTAGTTATGATATACAGAGCACTATACAAGCTCGTCGAAACGCCGGTGTTAAAACGTGGGTAGCTGATGAAGTAGAATGTTCTCTATGTGGCTCGTGTGTTCTCGTCTACGTTTGTTTGCAATGTCCTGTACCCAGATATGCACCTATACATACAGGTGGATGTCGGTATGCACATACCTGTACGTATATATGCATATACTCATTTACTATTTGTTTATATATATATATATATATATATATATATATATAATCACCAAATTTTGACTCAGAATAAGCAGTGTTTCTACAGAAGTTCAAGGGAAACAACACTCGCTGTCACTGAGTGATGTTGAGATATACAATGATTATGTCCCTTACACTCGGAATCTAAGAAAAGTCCTTTCAAAATTGAACAAGCATACAAGTAAAACTTTTTACAATGTTAATGTAAATGAGTTTTCTTTACGAACTTTGGCATGGAAATAAAATATATGAATGATTTATTATCTGAAAAATGATTATTATTATTATTGTCGTTATTTGGTTGTGTATTTGGTTAACGATACGCTATCTGCGAAATGCTCAGATGCTTGCATTTTAATTCAGGTGCAGGTAATTCAGTTGATCGAACGGCTGAACCTTCTTGGCGTACAACGGAGAACCATCACCATAAAGTGTGTGTGTGTGTGTTATTAATATTCTGCGGAGGGCTAGGGGTGGGAATGTATGATAACTTTGTTGCAGAAAATTTGGCTGTCGACGAGATTGGACATAAGTGGATTTGTTCCGGAGAATTTTCAAACTGGGGATTATGAAGCTTATAGAAATCCCTGGCTTTGCAATGATATCATAAGGAGGAGGATATTGTTGGTTACAGATAAATGCTTCGTGTATTAAAGCAGGCACAGTTTCAGGAATTTTTCGAAGGGAGGGCACAAGATCAGAAGGGAATACAATTCCAGGAGAAAAGAGCCTAATAATATTATTTAGAAGGGTGCACTTCTTTTCTTAAAGCGGGTGCCGGGGCACGTTTCCCTCATGCATCCCGCTTGGGTTCACCCTTGTTAGAGTGCCGTCAGCCAGTGCCTGTCCGAGATGCATGTAGAACGAGCATTTGGTGTTATGTCAAACAGACGTCGCGTTTGGGATGGAACTGGCAATCGGCTGAATCCGTTGTGAAGATCGCTGGTTTACTTTCCTTTGGCCGGGAAGGGCAAGTAATTTTCCTGTCTTGTGACTGTGGTGAACTGAAATGACAGAATCTGAAAGTTAGAACATGACCGAAAGGGCAAAAAAGACTTTCCTCTTCTTACTCTCATCAACTTTGTCAAGTTTTACTTGGAGGGGTCTGCTGGTTCGGTCATATATAATGCATATGAATGACAGTTACTGAACACTTATAATTGATGGAACTTTTAGAAGTGGGAGACCCAAGAAAACATGGGACGAAGTATTGAGAGTGGGAAGGCAGGAGGTGTAGCCCTCAGTAAATTTGTTGAAATGTGATTGTGAGAGTAAACAATATAACTTGAGTGACTGGACCTACTCAAAGTAGGTGCCTGTAAACCAAAAAATGGCAGGACTTGTTCATGGCCCCGCAAGGTTTCACGATTGACCTAAGGTACTTATCACCACTATTGGGAAATTTTCAGTGCTGGTATTATTTCGGTAGAGTTTTATTTGGGTGGGGACGCATGTTGCTAGAGATCTCCACAACCATGTTTTTCTTATTTTCTTTTTACACGTTTTTCAGAAACCCCCCATTGTATTGCGTTCTGTCCTTTACATTGCCCTCAGTGTCTTAGATCCATTATGGATAACAAAGAAATTATCGATAAAGTACCAGTCAAGTAATCGCGGTCGATGGTATCGACTAACCCCCACCCTTCAAAATTGCTGGTTTTCTGCCTTAAAAAAAGGTTGGCACCAGTAGTTTGACTGCTGACGCCATTCCGAATAGATCTATCCACAACAGCTTCCAATTCGTGCGAAACATCGTAGAAAGAGTGGGTAAGGAGCCAAGCACGAGTGGGACCCTAATCAACTTATATGGATTGAAAACTTTCGATAGAGTCGACCACCAATACTTAGCGGCTGCCCTCCCACAACGTCTGGTTTCGGTCTTGCCTTTAAATGTTGCGTCACAATGTACAGTGACATTTTTTTTTCTACTTTAGGCACAAGGCCCGAAGTTTTGGGGGAGGGGGCTAGTCGATTAGATCGACCCAGTACGCAACTAGTACTTAATTTATCGACCTCGAAAGGATGAAAGGCATAGTCGACCTCGGCGGAATTTGAACTCAGAACGTAAAAACAGACGAAATACCGATAAGCAATTCGCCCGGCGTGCTAACGTTTCTGCCAGCTCGCCGCCTTAGATGTACAGTGACATTTGCTTGGTACATGATACTCAATAGTCACCTATCGTAACCATTTAGTGTTATACGTTCGGTCTATCAAGGTTACCTCCCCTGGTCTCTTCTGCGTAAACTGACTCTTGAGCTACTATTGTGGAAACTATAGATACTGAGGGACACTCTACGCGAACTGATTAATGAATGTTTTATAAGAAACTGATCTAATGGAGTTGGAAGTTGGGTACGTCTTCTAAGAGGAACAGCCAAAAATACTCATAAAGCTGTCTGTATTCTTAATTTTTGTATAACCTACAGTGAAACTTAATATTTAAATTGCTTTCCATTTCTTTTTAAATACATTTTGTTACATTTCATGGGTGTGAATTATATAAGAGATATGCTGCCTACAGCATAACCGATGTTTATATTTTGTCCCGGTTTTAGGTTTCAATTCATCATATTCATGATTGTGAATACAAATTCTCCAGACTCCTGGACCAAAAAGACCAATAAATATGTGCACAAAAGGAATTAGCTCCCTTAGTGCACTGTAAAAGACAAACGAATTGGCGAATTACTGAAAACAGATAATTGACTGTAAAAACAATAAATTAAAATCCATTTCACACATAGGATAATAGTGACGAACAAAGAATTCCGAGTTCTCTGTCTTCTTGCTCAGATTGAATTCAGATATCTCAAAGAGGTGAGCATGTGTGGTTGAGGACGCTCGAGATCGTGTACTTGAGCCCGTTTAGTCAAAATTCAAAAGCACGTTTTGATAGAACACATATCGTTAGCTGTTGGGCGTGAGGGTTTGGTCAGCACTATAAGCATGTATAAGATTGAGGCGCAGAGGGTGGGACTGCAAACTTAAGGGTCGGCCAAGGCAGCACACACTAGATCAGGCCCATTGACTGACTTCGATACCTGGGGGTGCTTCAGAATATTCTGGGTGAGTTTCGAAATAAGTGTATCACTAAATCTGAAGATGCACTATTGAATAGCGAGGGGGCAGTGCCGTCCAGTGCACCCCTTTAGTGACGGCCATGCACTAGCTAGACCACAGATCAACAGTACTTGTGTTTTATGTTTTCGTTTACAATCGATTTCATGCGGAAAAGTTTCAGAGATTGAAATCAAGTCCTGTTTACAAAATGCTTGTTTCAAGATGGAGCGTTTGAGTCTCTGCATTTTAAATGTTTTGAAACTATCCTAGACCACTTCTTCCCAAATTGTTTTAAGATTAAAAAGAATTTTGAGCCGCTTAGTGTGGATTTTGAAGATTTATGGCAGATGACAGGAAATTGTACACACACAAACATAATGTGTGTGTATATATATATATATATATATATATATATATATATATATATATATATATATATATATATATATATATATATATATATTGTGTCTGTGTCTGTGTCATTCAGTTTTATTTCAAGATTTTTTGCCAATAGAGAAAGAAGCAGTTTCTAATCTAGATCCAAGGCTACTTCATTGGAATTTCAACATCAACAGGGTATTTTTGTTAATTTGTTTGTATGTATGTATGTATGTATGTATGTGTTTGTTCAGATTTGAATGTTTTGTTTTATGTATGTCTTCTCATACATATACTTGCATATCTAGACATGCTCCTTTAAATCAGCTTTCTCCTTTCTGGTTTTGAGAAGTCTAATTTCTCAAGATTAGTATTCAGGCAGTGTTACATATCCCAGGGCCAAAATAATTACAGGTATAAACCTGAACTTGCAATCTGGATAGAGTAACTGCAAATTTCTCAATAGTTCAACGTAGGTATTCTCTTTTTCATTGATCTTCAGCTTTATGTTAACATCCACTGGACAGCTGATTTCCACAACTGTACAGAGATTCTCTTCTCTATACCAAATCATTATTATCTGATTTATTGTCTTTACATTTTATTGAGGTTTTCTCTGGGACATTCCACCAGTGTTCCTTTTTATTATGAGTGGCTATGGCTTTTCCATACTGTGGGCTCTAATTTGTTTGTCCTTTGGGGTTATCCTTCCAACAGATCTCATTATATAATATCCTAACTACAACATCATATCCCATCGGTAGATAATGCTGTGATGACATAATTTTTGGATAACTGCTTATGATGTGGATATCTTCAGTGTTAACTCTACAATGTCTGCATTGGTTATCACATTTTACTACATTTTACTGCATTGGTTGTTACATTTACTGCATCTCTGTCCCTTTTGTGCATCAGGTATTTGGTTGATATTTCCTGTTCCTGGATTGTAAATGCATACTCTTCAAAGTGGGAGGTAGTAATCCAGTTGCTGGTTCATGATAGACTGCTTTGATGATCAATGTTACTATCATCTTGGAGCTTTCTATTAACATATCCATGTATTTTCTTCTGTTCATATATGCTCAGCCTTTCATCTGATGATATGTTGCAGTAGGGTCATGACTTTTTTGGGCATGTATTTAAGTTTATCCGACAAGGAATGTATGCAACTTGGTCAAGGGCTGCACTTCGATGCTTGGTGATTAAAAGATGTTGCTGAAGGGGTATGATACAACATTCAAAGGCATTTTGGATCAATATTAAGCCTCTGCCGCCTTGTTTATATTTTAAGTAGAGGCAATCTACATCACTGTTAATGTGGAAATTATGTGTGCTTGCTTGTATCTTCCAGCTTGCTTGTATCTTCCAGCTCGCTGCCCTAATGATATTGATAATAATGGAAAGCTTTAACATTTCCTATATTGCCAGGATGGTACATACATGCACACATACATATGGTTGTGAAAAGAGGGAAAACTGTAAACCAGACTAGCAACATCTCCATCAATGAATTAACTGTTTCCTCTATGTCAGATGAGGAATGTTCAGGTATCTAGGGGTGGATGAAAACATATCTTACAATGGTACCTGTAATAAAACACGTGTCACTAAGGAATATTACAGACAATTAAAGAAAATTTGGACCTCAGAACTCTCTGCTTTCAATAAAACAGTGGCCTACAATGTGTTTGCAGTGCAAGTACTCATACCAAAATTTGGGTTGCTTCATTGGATACTTGAGATCTGAGCTATTGATGTATTTACATCAATAGCTCAGATCTCAAGTATCCAATGAAGCAACCCAAATTTTGGTATGAGTACTTGCACTGCAAACACATTGTAGGCCACTGTTTTATTGAAAGCAGAGAGTTCTGAGGTCCAAATTTTCTTTAATTGTCTGTAATATTCCTTAGTGACACGTGTTTTATTACAGGTACCATTGTAAGATATGTTTTCATCCACCCCTAGATACCTGAACATTCCTCATCTGACATAGAGGAAACAGTTAATTCATTGATGGAGATGTTGCTAGTCTGGTTTACAGTTTTCCCTCTTTTCACAACCATATGTATGTGTGCATGTATGTACCATCCTGGCAATATAGGAAATGTTAAAGCTTTCCATTATTATCAATATCATTAGGGCAGCGAGCTGGAACAATTGTTAGCATTCCAGGTGAAATGCTTAGCAGTATTTCGTCTGCTGCTGTGTTCTCAGTTCAAATGCTGCCAAGGTCGACTTTGCCTTTCATCCTTTCAGGATTGATAAATTAAGTAACAGTTGAGTATTGGGGTCGATGTAACCGACTATCCCCCTCCCCCAAATTTCAGGCCTTGTGCCTATAGTAGAAAGGATTATTATCATCATCATCATTTTCATTATCATCATCATCATCATCATCATCATTTAGTGTCTGCTTTCCATCCTGGCATGGGTTAGACACTTTGACTGAAACTAGTAAGCTGGAGAGCTGCACCAGGTTTCAGTCTGATTTGGTATGGTTTTTATGGCTGGATGCCCTTCCTAATACCAACCACTCCAAAAGTGTAATGGGTGATTTTTTTGTGCCACCAGCACAGGTGCCTGTTATGTAACACCGGCATCAGCCACAACTATGATTTCATTTGGCTTGATGAGTCTTTTCAAGTATGGCATATCACCAAAGGTCTCAGTCACTTATCTCAAAACATAATTAATCTGTTGAGAACATAAGCAGTCAGAACAAAAGTCTTCATAAATATATGAAGATTGAAAAAACTGGAAAAAATTCATTCCAGTATGGTTGTATTTGTTCATGCCAGTTTACAAGAAGATGTGGTCTGCTACATTTAATATATTTTCTATTCACCATTTTAATATATTTTCTAGTATATTTTCTATTTTAATATATTTTAATCATTTTTCATCTCCACAACAGTAATATCAAGCAAATTTAAATAAAAGAAACTTTCTTCAACTGGACTAGCTGTTGGACAAATACTTCAGGAACATCAAGAGCCATCTAGATACAGTGGGCAATGTACTTCATCTAAAAAGAAGTCACAGGCGTCAGTTCCTTCAAACAATATTCAGAATGATATAATCAAATCTTTGACTATTTATCTAAGAAAATCAATATTAAATGAAATCAAGACAGTGACAATATATTAATTTTTAATGAGTGTATCTACAGATGTTTGCCCGCTCTGAATAGGCTGTGTTTGCTATATGTGTATGCTGTGTTTCAGATAATAAAATCAAAGAATATTTCATTGAAAATATGTGATGTAGATATCTACAGCTGTCTTTTAGGGAAATAAATGGCTTACAGATAGTAAGCTTAAGGGATCAGAGTTATGATAGAGCTGCTAACATGAGAAGATCGTATAAAAGCCTCAGTCAAGAATTATTCTTTGCAATGAACAAGTGTTATAAATTCGCTGTGCACAATACTTGAAACTCATTCTTGTAGAAAGTATATAAAGATTACCAAAAGGTAATCTTTATATTCAACTTCCATCACAAATATTTAATTTTTAGTAAGCCTGTTAGCTATTTGAAAATATGCTGAAATTCCATATATTATAATAGCAAGATCTGGCAGGCGTAAGCTGACCAGTGCTTCCCACTAAGAAGGTCCAATGGATCAAAATCATGTGATATGGGAGTTCTGGTGCCCATGACAGATGAATTTTGTCTGCTATGATCTTTATGTTTGCCTTATCCTTGAAAGATCCTCTCACTTAAGTACTTGGTGCAATTTCCCATGTATCTGTAGACTTCATTGTTCCTATGCATCTTCCACACATGAACACTACATTCTTTGTTATCCTTCCTGTGATTCCACTGCACCTCTTGTGTGTCCATAACTTGCACTGGGTATGCCAAATGAAACTTCAGCCTTCACCTTGCCTACATATTGAGTTGGGCCATTTTGTTGCTTACTAGGACCTTGGTCTTTGCTATGTTAACTTTAAGGATCTTCAATTCCAGGTTTTGCCTTCACACCTGGAACTTTTTTTCTAGTTCTGTTACAGATTCTGCTATGAGAGCAAAATCATCAACATATTGTAGTTACCATGAGCATCCAGTCTTAAATTCCTCTGTTATGGCCTGGAGGATGATGATGAATTGAAGGGGGCTCAGAACTGAGCTTTGGTGAACACATTTCTGTATAGTAAATTCATCACTCTATTCATGGTTAACTCTCATCTAACTAAAAGCACCCCTACAGATGACCTGTACCACTTTTACAAGCCATATCACAGAGCAAGGTACTCTGTCAAAGGCATTCCTCAGAGCAACAAATGCCAATTACAATGGCTTATTCTTAGCTAAACACTTCTCTTACAGTTTCCTGACTAAGAAAATAGTGTCAGTAATGTTTCTCCCCAGCACAAAACCAAACTGCATTTCATCTAACCTAATAATTGACTATAACTCTCTCTATAACTTACATCACCTGGTTCAGCAATTTGATGTCTCTATAATTGCTTCTATCTAAGGCATCTGACTCACCTTTGAAGCAGCTGCTTAATTTGCTACTTCCCCAGTCACTAGGGATTATGCCTTCCAGAATAACCTGGTTAACTATATGGGTAACTAGATTGTATTCTTCTCTACCAAATATTTTAAGCCTCTCAGCAATAGCTTCTGATGGAAGAGGAGCTTTCTCTGTCTTCATATCTTTAATTGCCTTATTTATCATACTTCTATCAAATAGGATAGCTGGTCCCTCTGTTGGGTTCACATGGTGGTGGGGACATCCTTTCTCTCATTCATTCTCCACATTTAATAGTCTTTCATAGTAGCAAGCTCCTCTATGCCTTTTTCTTTTCAGAATCACTATGTGCAAGCATACAATTATCCATCAATACACACTTCTCTCCCACATCTCAATTCTCACTGACACTCTATCTAGCAAGCTGGAACACCTCAAGTCTCTGATCCACACACTGTAAGACATGGGCAAACCTCTTCTTTTCTGCTTCTTCCCTTGCTAGATAAACCTGCTTCCTAGCTTACCTGATATGCTTTTTGCTACTGTCATCAGAAAACGAAAATATATTTATATATTTTCTAGTTTGCTACATCATTTTACATAAGCTAGTCATTTGTACTCAGTCAAATCACCACTGCCTACATGCAATCAAGTATTTGGGCAATGCATGAAACAGTGCTTACACCATATGGTTCTAATTAATAAGCAGTTTAAGATGTATTTGATTTATTATTCAATGCTTTGATGGTTTTTTGTTGTTTTTACTCTTTCAAAATTTTAACTAATTATGGTGTAAGAATCTTCCATTCATCTGAATACTTTTTTTTTTACTGAAATATCTTGATTATTCTTCGTTTAAATAATTAATTATGGAGCACTTATATAATTAATTAATAGGACTTATTAATACCCTAAATCTTTTATTGGTTACTCTATATTTGTTTATTTTTACCTAATTATGTTGTATGGGTCTTTGAATAATTTTAACACTTATAGTTTATTTTTAACTATATTAAATATTAATTAGGCAAACTATACCTCATGTAAACTATTTGATTTTGAAATTCTAATATTCAGTTTTTTGTATAGTCACAAGGCCTGAAATTTTGGAGGCTGAAGATAGTCGATTACATCAACCCTAATGCTGAACTGGTACTTATTTTATTGACCCTGAGAGGATGAAAAGCAAAGTCAACCTCATCAGTATTTGAACTTAAAACATAAAGACAGGCCAAATGCCATTAAGCATTTCACCTGGCATGCTAACAATTCTGCCGACTCACCAATGAATTCAATATCGACAGTAGAAACACTTGCGACTTTTTCCCATTATTTCTGTTTGATTACCAAAAACATACTTAATATCTTTAAATGAAGTAAGTGGTGTTGTACTGAATAATGCACATAAAACATTTTTAATGAAGAGAAATTTCCGTTTTATTGGAGAAAGAAAACAAAAATTAGTTTTGGTTGTTAGCATCTTACAAAACAGAGGAGAGATAAGTTCAAAATATTGGTTTCTAATTCTGCCACAAGGCCAGCATGTTTGGGGGAGGGAGTAAGTTGATTATATCAACCTTGGCGTTCAACTGGGACTTATTTTATTGACTCTGAATGGATGAAAAGTAAAGTCGATGTCGGCAGAATTTGAACTCAGGGTAGTAAAGACAGATGAAAGGCTACTAAGCATTTTGCTTTGTGTGCCAATGATTCTACCGCTTGCTGCTTTAGATAATTTCAAAATATTAAGAATTAATTTTAAGATATACCATTCTCATATTTAAGGGAAAATCTGATTTTTTTCAGTCAGTTAATGACAACAATGGACATGTTTCAGTATTATTAGATCTTATCAGCAAAGCATAGTTAGCATGAACCTGTTTGATCAAAAGACAGAAGTTTTATGTTTTGGGATTTTTTTTTTTTAATAGAATAAAATTTCTGAAAATTTTGGACCAATAGTAGTTTGTATAAGATTAAACTAGTGAAAGTAACATTTACAAAGCTCATGGCATCAATTAAAATAAATCAAGTTGAAGTTGATGTACAAAATGACGTACCCAAAATATTCTGAATAATTTGAATAACTAATACTTTTCCTCTTCAAAATCTAGTGGCAAGCATTAATTTCTTTGTTTTCAAAATATGTAGAGTTGGCATAAAGTCTAAGAGGATTTCCTTTATTTCTAATTTAACAAATTATCTTAAGATTAAGATAATCTACTAAATTAGTTTTTCTTCCTAACAGGCAATCTTGTAATGTCAATTTGTATCAATGATGATTGAATCAAATTACATCTTCATAGGGAATATTACTTACAGTTGCTAAGTATTCACTTATGAAATAGTATCTTGGATTAAACAGATCTTACCTCCAGCTTACGAGTTAGCTAAGATGAAATAAGGATTATTGTAAATATAGACACTGACACAAAGTCCAGGATGAAAGATCGATTAAAGTTTCTTTTTATAATTACGTTGTTTCTTTTGAGAATATGTAAGTGCCAGGTGAGATTGTTATTATGTATATATCTATGATCCATTTTAAAGAAAAAATCTGCATGCGCAAGTATTTTCACATGTGCATATAGATTGATGTCAGCTGGTGTAATCTGTATGTGTGTATATGTGTCTGTGGATGTGTCATCAGCTCATACAATTTTACTAATCTTTGCTGACATGTAAAGATTCATGTTGAATGTTATTTATGTTTCTTACAAGACAGTCAACCTTGGATCTAGAAAGTGGGTGAAGAGAATAGGAAATTATGACATCTATACCAGTGAATATGTGTTGAGAAAAAATTATGTGTGTATTGGATGATGTATTATCTTGATATAAATTTAATTAAATTTATAAGATTGCAATTGATCAGACTCAGACTTAATTTTAATTGGGGAGAATATAAAAGAAATCTTGGAGAGGTGAAAATCCAAGTTATTTCCAATAGAATTTGAGCCTGAAACAACGCCGCCTGAATAGAGACTGTGCAGTACATCTGAGGCTGGCAGTTTACTGTTTGGGCCATTTTCACTGCATTAATATTTCAAATATTGTTTTCACTATTCCTGATTCCACAGTCATAAGAAACAATGCTTGTTTAGGATTTAGGCACAAGGTTAGCAATTTTGAGGGGAGGGGTTAATCACTTAAATCCATCTCAGTACTTGATGAGTGCTTTGTTTTATCAACCCAGGATGGGTGTCTAACAAACCTGACCTTGGAGAGATTTGAATTCAGACCTCTGAAAGAGCCAGAAAAAATACCACAAGGCATTTAATATAATGATTCAGCTTGTTCACCACTTTTCAGCATTCTGTAATAATAATTCTTTCTACTGTCGACAAAAGCCTGAAATTGTGTGGGAATGGAGCAGATAGTCAATTACATCAACCCCAGTGCTCAACTGGTGCTTATTTTATTGACTCTGAAAGAATTAAAGGTTAAAGGCAAAGTCAACCTCAGCAGGATTTGAACTCAAAACATCAAGCTAGAAGAAATGCCACTGAGCATTTTGTCTGCTGCACAAAAGATTCTGCCAGCTTGCTACTGTAATAACAACCTTTTCTACTATAGCTGTAAGGCCTGTTGCCATTGCAATAATAGTAATTTCAAATTTCGTCACAAGGCCAGCAATTTCGGGGTGGGGGTGAGTTGATTACATCAACCCCAGTACTCAACTGGTACTCATTTTATCAACCTTGAAAGTACGAAAGGCAAAGTCGACCTTGGCAGAATTTGAA